>NC_091286.1:37385932-37660932 GCF_032444005.1 Ranitomeya imitator | reverse complement strand
AAACATATTTGCACAATTTTTTGTTCCAATTTGTTAAATGTACGACTTTTTGTATTGAAAAGTCACAAGAAAGGTCAAAACAGAATAATAAAGACAATTTTGACTTTGCACAACATTTAAGAACCGCATGCAAAATTTTGAAGAATGTGGCATAAAAAAAAGATACTGAAAAAAAAACCCCGCAAGTGATGAATTGAGGACAATAATTTTACAAATTGAAATGTCCAAAAACTGAAAATATGGGACAAGTCAGATAGCAGTCCTGAGGAGTGAACCAATGTAAACTGTAGGAGCCAGTTAGACTGCTTTAGTAGCCAGGTTAATTCTTAACAACCTGACAAAATAAACATCCATGTACATCAAAGGAACATTTCTAGGCAAAATTATAGTCACGTTGTATTATACATAGACAGAAGTATCATGTAATGTACCGTAACACACTAAACTACCAACATGCAGAAACCTTAACTCATCGCCCTCATTTTCAGCATCGTTGATGAAGCTCCAAGACTGACTGTTTTTTTTCCCCTCCTACACATCCAAAAGACATCCATTTTTTTAATGTTTTCCATCAACATAACCATAGGGCTTATTTGCGGGACCAGTTCAACTTTCAGAATCTAGTATGAAGTGCTGGAAAACAGTGGGAGAAAGAAAAAAAAAAACCCACACAATTCCACCAATGTTTTTTTTTTTTCATGGCAGTCATTGTGTAGGTAAAAATTACTTATGATTTTTCAGGACAGTGCGACTACAGCTATATTAAGTATATAGCTTTTTTCATTATTATTTTTATTAATTTTTTGCTTTAGCACATTGTAGAAAAGTTTGCGTCACCATTCTGAGAGTATAATGCACAACATATTTGGAGGTCTGGTGTTTTTTTTCCTTTCATGGTGGGCGAATGTTTTTATTGGTACCATGCTGGTGTACATACAACATTTTAATCACCCTTTGTTGCATATTTTGGGTGGAGGGGAAACAAGGGAAAAATGACATATTATCGATTTTACAAAAAACACAGCAATGCCAAATATGTTTATGGTTCACTTAATTTTTTAGTTAATTTTTTTTTTTTACTTTATTTTGTAGTCTCTTTAAGATTGACAAATGCATTTAACCCTGCTGTTGTCTTCGGTCTGGGGAGACCTATTTTGAACTTTGGTATTTTTTGGGGTGTTCAAGATGCGGTTCTGAAACTTGTGGTTGATTGACTTAAATGAGGATGGGTCGGTCGGCCACGGGTTTCAGAGCCGCATCTGGAATATTTTAAAAGAATATTGAAGTTCAAGGTCGGTCGTTTTTGACCGAAGACAACAGCAGGGTTAAAGGAGTTAAACAGCAGCAATCGGAGCCAGCTCTGGACGCTGCTGTTCGGAGCCGATGCCCGCTGTATAACTTATCTCCTTTACCTGCTCCATACACCCACAACCGACATAGAACATAATAATACAGGAAGGGGCAAAAGGGGTTTTTCTATCATAAAAAACAATGGCATACCGCTAGGATGGGTCAGTCAGCGGTCGCCTAGCTGCTGTAAAAACACTACCAGGCTTAGTGCAAGCTACTTAGTTTACCAGATCTTAGGCGTTCACCCTTTAACCGCAGTACAAAGACCTGGACTTACACAACAAACCCTGGGTTGGGGCCACGGAGTCAGGTGCAGGTTGGCAGGAATGGACAGGTATCAGGGTCAGAATCCAGGAGGGCAGTATAGGTAAAATAATCAGGAAGCCAAAGACTAGTCAGACAACAGGAATATAACAATCAAGAAGGAGCAGCTAACACAGGCCTGAACGAACCAGAGTAGAGCTAACTATATCTGGCAGCTCTCGGCACTAGGGTGGGAGCATAAATAAGGCGTGGTGCTGTCCTACTGGCCAAAGAAGGGAGCAGATTACTCCACCCCTGAGGAAGCCACATTTTGTGGCGTAACGCGTGGGGTTCCTTACGTTCTTCTTCCATTCTCTCATTTATTGCGTATCCTGTAGGTCACACGTCCATGCATGGCCTGATCCTATGATTTGGTGTGTGTGTGTATATATATATATATATATATATATATATATATATATATATATATATATATATATATATATATATATTATACACACATACATCTTCTTACTCTCCACTCCTTTTTCTCTCATATCTCACTAGGTTTATTTGAGTTACTGTATTTTACCTTGTGTATGTATGTATATATATATATATATATATATATATATATATATATATATATATATATATAATCAATTGTGATTGCTTTTACGTTTATATTGAGTATTTATTGCATGTATCACCTTAGGCTCTACTCTTAGCAACCCTTTTAAATCTATTTTCAGAATTACCATGTCATTAGGTTGATTTGGAGATTATTTTTCATCACTTATTCTGATAAGAAGACTTTTTTTAAACAAAAAGTATTTCCCCTACTTTTAGTTTTTATGTCGTTTCTGTGAATCTTGATTCTAAAAATAAAGATATTTTCCCACTTTAATTTTTGCAAGCGTCTCTTTATTTTTTTCCTTATTTTTGGTTACTGGTGCCTTTCAATACATCTTTTTCTCCCCTACCCTTTACAGATTAGTCTTTTTTGGTGTATGGCAGAACTTTCATTTACTTGCAGTGGAATTTTCTCGCTGAACAGCGCGCACACACACGCGTACTGCAAGACTGGACAGCACTACAAGTACCAGGCACCCCAGTCTCAATGGCTGGGCAGAGCCCATGCCACCCACAGCTTCTGGTCCCGACATCTCCTCCATCACCAGCAGAATGAATATGGCAGCGCCTGGTGACCGAAGCAGACGTCACAGAAGCAGGTCCCGATTTTTATAACCTTATCACTCTCCGATTGGCGGTATCTAGTGATGAGCGAGCATTCTGGGATAAGGTGTTATCTAAGCATGCTCGTGCGTTAACAGAGTGTCTTCGGTGTGCTCGACTACTATGTTCGAGTCCCCGCATTTGCATGTCTGTTCGACAGCCACAACACATGCAGGGATTTCCTGTTTGTTGGGCAATCCCTGCATGTGTTCCAGCTGTTGAACACCCGGGAGACACGCAGCCGCAGGGACTCGAACATAGCATTCGAGTACACCGAAGATACTCTATTAACGCACGAGCATGCTCAGATAACACCTTACCCCAGCACGCTCGCTCCTCACTAGTGGTACCCACAGCAGGATAAATACCGAGTGTGGATTGCCATGTGAAAAGCTCGCAGTATAACACAGCACCAGATAAGTTAATAAATTGTTAAACATCCAATTCTGCAGGTTGTATAATTTTTGCACAGCTAAATTGACCAGCAGTGCGGATTTTAGCATGCACAGCGGGCAAACTCATTGCGGACTTCACCCTTTACACACTGGGTGAAATTCTCAGCAAAATGCACACAGTGCATGAGACTAGGGCCGTGTGGCCACAATGAGTTTTTGCTCAGTTTTTTAATGCTGCGTATTTTCGCGTAGTCAAAAAAGAGGGATTTTTTGGTACTTACCGTAAAATCTCTTTCTTGGAGCCTTCATTGGGGGACACAGCACGGTTATCTGTGTCCCCCAA
Organism: Ranitomeya imitator; assembly: GCF_032444005.1. Lineage (NCBI taxonomy): Eukaryota > Metazoa > Chordata > Amphibia > Anura > Dendrobatidae > Ranitomeya > Ranitomeya imitator. The sequence goes on along the minus strand of NC_091286.1, from coordinate 37,657,365 downwards.
TGAAGCGAGAAACAAACACAATGTGGATTGGATTTATAGAACTCTCCTGCCCTATGTCCTCCTTTACTTAAGTGTATACGGACCCGTGGGGCGTGCTTCAAATCCACAACATGTATTAGATGAGGAAAATCCACATGTTAAAAAAAAAAAAAAAAAACGCACAGTAGTGCTTTTCCGGGCTTTTTTTGCTACGGAAAAAATTCTTTCAGAATTTTCTGCAACTTTTTTTTACCCATATCAAATAACTAGGGAAAAAAATTGTAGTAGAAATGCATGAAAAACGCAAGCAAGAAAACAAACACCCATTTTATGCAATGTTAATCCTGTCAATTTTCCAAGAAGAAAAATCTGCTGCAAACAGTAATCGTGTGCAGAAGCCCTAAAAAACTCAGAAAATTTTCCACCAGGAAAATCTACTGCATTTCTACCGTAATCCGTATGCAGAGTTCACATCATTCTAGCCGTTTTCAATAAATCCTCGTGGTTACGCTTCCACGATTAACATTTGGTAAGTTTTTGATATTGCGGATTTTCTGCACCTATTAAGTAGATTACTTGCTTTTTTTTGAAAATAGACGGAGTGAAAAATTCAATCCTCCATGGAAGGTAATTACTGCCACAGTGATAGATCCCACGGTACGCATCATATCGACATTTGCAGTATAAATTAATCTGTCTGGCGGTGCAATTATACATCTTAGGCTTTCGCTGTAAATGTGCCATTTAACGCTTCGCAATTTAGCATGCAATGGCGCCAGAATTTTTGGTCATAAATCTGTTTGAAATTCTGCCATGTTCATGAACCATTAGATAAATCTTTAATACACTCCTCTACCACTGACCGAATCATTAAAGTCAATTAAGGTGCATCAAAAATACCGCCAAAAAGACACATAAAAAAACACCGCAACTCTGAGGCTACAGGTCTCTAGTTGGACTAGCTTGAGTAGAGCCACAATTCAGCAATGTGCATGAACCATTAGATGAATCTTTAATGCACTCATCTACCGCAGACTGATTCATTAAAATATTCATGTAAGGGGTATCAAAAAATACAACTAGAAAACTATATAAAAAACACTGCAACTATGAGGCAGCAGGTCACTGGTTGGTCTAGCTTCAGTAGAGCCACATGTGCATGAACCATTACATAAATCATTAATACACTCACCTACCGCTGACGAGTCATTACATAAGTCAAGTAAAGTGTATAAAAAAAATACTGCCACAAAACGACATAAAAAACACCGCAATTCTGAAGCTGCACGTCACCGGTTGGACTAGTCAGTTTGTGGTCATTAATGTGAAATTGATATAACAGAATCAATAATTATCACAATTTAATAATTGACTTGATTTTTCCCAATCCCAGGCCTCAATCCAATCAGTCTGGTTTTATTTAGGCGAAAAAAAAAAAGAAGTTGACAAGCTCATATTAAAGCTTCAGTGGAAAGTTACTGAAAATTTCTGATAAACGTTATGTCAGGATGTTCTGCAATTCTGAACTTGAACTATGGGTGACTGGCGGAATAGTGATTTATAGGACGGGGGCTGCAGCCAAAAACAATAACATAAAATCTCTGAAGAGCGCATGTAAAAAAAAAAAATAAATAACATGAACTCGAGATGTAAAATAGCAGAAATTGCAATAAAAAAACCCCTTAAAGAACGGAAGTTTTACAACTGAGCGTGTGTAATATAATGTCAGCAAACACTGAAAAGTTATAAAAAGTATTAAGTGTCATTTCACCAGAGACGCCATGCCGAAATGTGTCTACTCCACGACATGCCTAATGGGGCTTCATATGGCGCTGTGCCAAGGAGTCATCGCCAGAATTATAAAATTAGAGGTATATTGGGCTCAGTATGATTTTTTTTTCCTTTTTAAACGATGGGGGTCAATAGTAGAGACATTTCAGACTACAACCTTAGTAATATCTAGGTCCTCCCCATGGTGCAAGACAGCTCCGACCCATTGACTCCACAAGACCCAGAATTGGACACAAACCGAAAAGGGCCTTGTGCGAGAATATATGGGCCCCTTCCAGTCCAATAGCTCATCATAAAGCACAATTTCACCTGCTTTAGAGATAATATTGGCCCATGTAGCTAATGCGGTTGCACCAATATGTCCGTCCCGGCCTTTTATTACGGCGTCTCGCGATAACTCTGCAAGCAAGTTACACAACATCACCACCTCTGTGGTATCGGACCTTACAGGCGAGCCTTCACTACCGGCGCGCAAAGAAGACTTAAAACACTTGGACGCCCGTGACGTTGGTGCAGAATCCACAGGTGTCATTTCATGGGCCGATTCGGTCAGTACAATCCGCTACGTACGGGAAACAGCCCACGAGACCGGCCGTTTTGGAGACGCTCTGCCCAGTTATCTGCCAATCCCAACCTTTACCATTAATCCGTTTTTCTTGCTTCCAATTCACATTCACTTGGAAGCCGGCGAGAACGGATCTCATCCTTGACTGGTGCCAGTGTCACAAAGCAATGAATAAGGTGGAGTAACGTTATAGCTGAACGATTATATAGAGATATATATATATATATATATATATATATATATATATATATATACACACACACACTTTGTCTATGGGCGTATAGTTCCATACATGCGCCACAATATCTAGTTTTTTCGTTTTGTTTTATATGTCATTAACAAAAATGTATAAATGTAGCACAATACAAATATTTTCGCTTATGTTGGGATGTCTTTTATACACCAATGAGCATATAAATTTTGAAGAATTCCAATTTTTCCAAAAATATCAAAAATATATATAAATATATTCTATAAAGTTAATATAAAAATACATAATATATACGGTAATAATATAATAATATATAATATATATAACTATATATATATATATATATATTAATAAAATAAGAAAAATGGCAGCAGAACACCATTTGGAAAAGTTAAAAAACAAATTTCTATTAATCCGTAAAGACAATACTTTGGTTCAAAGTGTGTACTAATTATATATATATATATATATATATATATATATATATATATATATATATATATATATATATATATATATATATATATATATAAGAACCTGAAGACCCACCTCTTCCGACAAGCCTACAACCTGCAGTAACCACCGATCGACAAAACCGCTGCATGACCTGCTCTATCCTCACCTACTGTATCCTCACCCATCCCTTGCAGATTGTGAGCCCTCGCGGGCAGGGTCCTCTCTCCTCCTGTACCAGTCGTGACTTGTATTGTTTAAGAATATTGTACTTGTTTTTATGTATACCCCTCCTCACATGTAAAGCGCCATGGAATAAATGGCGCTATAACAATAAATAATAATAATAATAATAATAAATATATATATATATATATATATATATATATATATATATATATATATATGTATATATATATATATATATATATATAGCACGTATATACACCTTTATCCATTTGATTACCGCCTATTTGTTTTCTTACATCCGCCGTAATTTAAAGTTCAATTTATAGAAAAATGTATATAGAAATAAGTCAAGCAGCAGTTATAATATTAGCAGCAGTGAACCGGACAGGATCCATAGAGCGCTACCCGAAAATGTAAATTTACGTGAAATTCCCCTACACCGTAATCTAATTCAAAATTTCCCCACTTTGTCAAAAACAATACTAAAAAAAAAAAAAAAAAAAACCTCCCTAGGAACCAAAAGAGACGGCGTCAGGAGCCTGACCCCCCTCTCCTAATTCCATATGTCAGTCCTCCGGACGCGGCCCATCACAAATAGAGTGCGAGCCCCCTGGACGAGCGCCAACCTCGACGTCCCCGCACGCGGCGGAAACGTGACACCTGTGAATATTCCCCTGTGGCCGAAAAGCTAGAAAGACGACTCTGTCCCCGAGAGAGTCGTCGCGACCTGTCAGATGACGGACTGCTCGTGGCCCTGAGCTAACAGGGGGTTAACGGCGATGGCGATGGCGCTTGCAGCACGGGCCGGGTGATACGAATTATAGGACGTAACCGGTAAATGCAAAAAAAAAAAAATAATAATAATTAAAAAATAATAATTCAGGTTCTACCTGTTTCTTCTTCTTTTAAAAGTGAACTTGCAGCAGGAGGTTGGTTGCTTTTTTTTGTTTTTTTTGCACAGGACGGAATAGGAGAAGGCATTAATGCAGGGTGTCCGGGCCAGTGTATTCCGCAGGGCCAGTCTATGCCCCAGGGCCGGCGAGCAGGGCAGGGGGCTGTCTGCCACTTCTGCCCATGCACACACACTTCACCCTTTCTGGCAAGCAATCTCGAAAGCAAAGCCAGTTCCTGAAGTTGCATGTAAGGAGGGCGGTGATTGGTGAGTGCAGGGCCGGCTGACGATAGGTGATTGTCCCCGTCCCTGTGATTGGCCCGCGCTCACTCCCAGGCCCTCTCCCTGCAGTTAGCTGTCAGATCCTGTCACTAGGTCACCCGGTGGCCTGATCATTGGCCGACTCCACTATCTCTCTGTCATTTTCTTCTACTTCTTTTTTTTTTCTTTTAACTGTGCTGTGATAGCACAAGGTGGGAGGTGATCATACAATCAGGAAGCCTGAAAGAAAAAAACAAACAAAAAAAAACAATTTTTTTTTTCTGACATAAGGAAAGTTTCCAGAGTCCAAAGAGTTAAATTAAAGGGGTTGAGTTCTGTTTTTTTTTTTTTTTTTTTTTTTAAAGACAAAACCTAACAACAGGCAAGTTGGTAATAGTGATGGCGATGACATTATTATTATTATTATTATTATTTATTGTTATAGCGCCATTTATTCCATGGCGCTTTACATTGTACATCACGTGCATCCAAAGCTGATGAGGGCATGTGCGGTTTGAGACTGCTGAGGCTACTGATTAAAGATGATAAAAGTGATGATGACATCGTGTGACCGCTGCCGCTAATCACTGCTCTTAGTGATGATGTTGACATGTATGGGACGAGGCCGCTGAGGGCAGTGATTGGCTGCAGCCGGCAAGTAGATGCATGTGATGTCATCATCGCTGCTAATATTTTGATTTCTCCAGACATCATCATCGCTGTCCCCATTGGGGCTCACAATCTACATTCCCTATTAGTATGTCTTTGGACTGTGGGAGGAAAAACACGCAAACACGGGGAGCACATACAAACTCCTTGCGGATGTTGTTGGTGGTGGTGGGATTTGAACCCATTTCCCAGTAAAGATATATTTGGCTGATCCGTTCAATCTCCTGTCGTATATGTCCGACTCCCTTGTTAAGTAACACACCATATGGTATACATTTCTCTGTAGAATGCCTCTGATGGAAAACGCTGGAAAAAAAGGGAGCGTGGGGTTATCTGTGACCACTGATTCTAAAATCAGGAGTCAGCATTGGGGCATCTTCACTGACCAATCATGTGGTTATCTGTGGCCATTGATTCTAAAATCCCGAGTCAGCATTGGGGCATCTTCACTGACCAATCATGTGGTTATCTGTGGCCATTGATTCTAAAATCCCGAGTCAGCATTGGGGCATCTTCACTGACCAATCATGTGGTTATCTGTGGCCATTGATTTTAAAATCCCGAGTCAGCATTGGGGCATCTTCACTGACCAATCATGTGGTTATCTGTCGCCATTGATTTTAAAATCCCGAGTCAGCATTGGGGCATCTTCACTGACCAATCATGTGGTTATCTGTCGCCATTGATTCTAAAATCCCGAGTCAGCATTGGGGCATCTTCACTGACCAATCATGTGGTTATCTGTGGCCATTGATTTTAAAATCCCGAGTCAGCATTGGGGCATCTTCACTGACCAATCATGTGGTTATCTGTGGCCATTGATTCTAAAATCCCGAGTCAGCATTGGGGCATCTTCACTGACCAATCATGTGGTTATCTGTGGCCATTGATTCTAAAATCCCGAGTCAGCATTGGGGCATCTTCACTGACCAATCATGTGGTTATCTGTGGCCATTGATTTTAAAATCCCGAGTCAGCATTGGGGCATCTTCACTGACCAATCATGTGGTTATCTGTCGCCATTGATTTTAAAATCCCGAGTCAGCATTGGGGCATCTTCACTGACCAATCATGTGGTTATCTGTCGCCATTGATTCTAAAATCCCGAGTCAGCATTGGGGCATCTTCACTGACCAGTCATCCAGCTGTGCTGTACGCTGTGCAGGGAAACACTATGAAAGGGTCACAGGAGCTGATCTGCAGTGCCAAGGAATGGCCACTACACAGTACAGGTCCTTCTCAAAAAATTAGCATATAGTGTTAAATTTCATTATTTACCATAATGTAATGATTACAATTAAACTTTCATATATTATAGATTCATTATCCACCAACTGAAATTTGTCAGGTCTTTTATTGTTTTAATACTGATGATTTTGGCATACAACTCCTGATAACCCAAAAAACCTGTCTCAATAAATTAGCATATTTCACCCATCCAATCAAATAAAAGTGTTTTTTAATAACAAACAAAAAAACCATCAAATAATAATGTTCAGTTATGCACTCAATACTTGGTCGGGAATCCTTTGGCAGAAATGACTGCTTCAATGCGGCGTGGCATGGAGGCAATCAGCCTGTGACACTGCTGAGATGTTATGGAGGCCCAGGATGCTTCAATAGCGGCCTTAAGCTCATCCAGAGTGTTGGGTCTTGCGTCTCTCAACTTTCTCTTCACAATATCCCACAGATTCTCTATGGGGTTCAGGTCAGGAGAGTTGGCAGGCCAATTGAGCACAGTAATACCATGGTCAGTAAACCATTTACCAGTGGTTTTGGCACTGTGAGCAGGTGCCAGGTCGTGCTGAAAAATGAAATCTTCATCTCCATAAAGCATTTCAGCCGATGGAAGCATGAAGTGCTCCAAAATCTCCTGATAGCTAGCTGCATTGACCCTGCCCTTGATGAAACACAGTGGACCAACACCAGCAGCTGACATGGCACCCCACACCATCACTGACTGTGGGTACTTGACACTGGACTTCAGGCATTTTGGCATTTCCTTCTCCCCAGTCTTCCTCCAGACTCTGGCACCTTGATTTCCGAATGACATGCAAAATTTGCTTTCATCAGAAAAAAGTACTTGGGACCACTTAGCAACAGTCCAGTGCTGCTTCTCTGTAGCCCAGGTCAGGCGCCTCTGCCGCTGTTTATGGTTCAAAAGTGGCTTTACCTGGGGAATGCGGCACCTGTAGCCCATTTCCTGCACACGCCTGTGCACGGTGGCTCTGGATGTTTCCACACCAGACTCAGTCCACTGCTTCCTCAGGTTCCCCAAGGTCTGGAATCGGTCCTTCTCCACAATCTTCCTCAGGGTCCGGTCTCCTCTTCTCGTTGTACAGCGTTTTCTGCCACATTGTTTCCTTCCAACAGACTTACCATTGAGGTGCCTTGATACAGCACTCTGGGAACAGCCTATTTGTTGAGAAATTTCTTTCTGGGTCTTACCCTCTTGCTTGAGGGTGTCAATGATGGCCTTCTTGACATCTGTCAGGTCGCTAGTCTTACCCATGATGGGGGTTTTGAGTAATGAACCAGGCAGGGAGTTTATAAAAGCCTCAGGTATCTTTTGCATGTGTTTAGAGTTAATTAGTTGATTCAGAAGATTAGGGTAATAGGTCGTTTAGAGAACCTTTTCTTGATATGCTAATTTATTGAGACAGGTTTTTTGGGTTATCAGGAGTTGTATGCCAAAATCATCAGTATTAAAACAATAAAAGACCTGACAAATTTCAGTTGGTGGATAATGAATCTATAATATATGAAAGTTTAATTGTAATCATTACATTATGGTAAATAATGAAATTTAACACTATATGCTAATTTTTTGAGAAGGACCTGTATATGGCCTTGTAGACCGCGCACATCCAACCACGGCAGGAGTTGCCAACAGGTCACCCCCCACCCTACTGATCTGATATTGACAAATCATCAATATATAAGTCCTAAACGACCCCCTTTAAGCTATGCAGCATCAGACATTATCAGCTTATGGGTTTTTATTTGAGGCTACACCTGTCAAAAGTCCCTAACCTCCTAAGAGGAACTAAGGTCATGAGAAAGGTTGAACCTTATAAAAACAGAATGTATTAACCCCTTCCTGAAACATGACATATATGAGATGTCGATGGGTCGCCATGTCAGCCTGGCTCCTAAATCATGGGCTTTATAGTTAGATCTTTACATCAAGTCTTCAAGGGAAACTAAAAGAAAAAAAAATCATTTATGAAAAATAAAAAAAGAATATAAATGCATTAACCATTCCCTTTTTCCCAATATGAAAATAAATGACAAAAATAATTAATGACTCAAGAGGTAAAAAAAAAAAGCCAAAATGAAGATTTTTTCAATCGCTGCACCTCCCGAACAAAGTGCTATAAAAGCAATTGGAACATCACATGTACCCTAAGGCTACGTTACCACGATGAGCTTTTGATGCTTTTTCTGCATTATTTCTGCACCCATTATGTAAAATTGCATTTTTATACGCATATTTTCGGTCCAAGTGCGATCTGACCAAACATGGGATCGCACTCCGACCAATGCTTTCTATGGGATCGTGCACATGTCTGATTTTTTCCTAGGACAGAATCTGTCTGATGAAAGAAATCCCTTCATGTCCGAGTTTGATCTGATATTTGGCTCCCACTCGGCCATGCAAGTCACTGGGTCCGCAGAAACCATCGGACTGCACTTGGATGACATCAGAGTGCAGTCTGATTTCCATGCACTGACAGAATGGAGAAGATGAAGAAATTTTGTCCTTCATTTTCTTCTCATCTGAGAGAATCGCATCACAATGTGATCACACTCTGTTCAGAGCGTCATTTTCATAATCGGACAATTTCTCTCGGATGAGAGAAGCTATGGCCATCTGCACCTGCCCTTAGGCCTCGTTCACACATCAGTATTTTTTCATCGGTGTTTGTATGCCAAAGCCAGGAGAGAAACTTGAGAATTGCATTGTACTGTTCCTCTGTTATTCCTCCTGGAAATCTAGAAATAAGGTACGTCGATTTCGGCTACAACATGGGTCGTGCGTCCAAATATCATAAAGGACGTTTAACCTGCTACAAGCAAGTCTGAAAAAATACGACTGGGTCTGACTGGGTCTGGGTCTGGGTCTGTCGTGTAGTCCCAACCTAAATCAACGACTGGGTGTTATATTTCCAGGAGGAAAAACAGAGGAACCGCACAATGCAGAGTCTAAGAAATGATATTGTCAATCACTGACAGCAACATTTAAAGTGCACAATCTGGGGGGGCACGTTGTTCAACAAGCCCATTGCCCACCCATGACATGATTGTGGATTGCTGATGGGTTGCCTTGGGAGGCAGGGACCTGCTGAAAACAACCGTGTCTGTCATGACAGTGCTCCTGTCTGTAGCCAGTGTTCATAGGCGAACGTGATTTCTACTATAGACTGCAGTACACAGTATAAGGGGACCAAAAAATACAATACAAAAATATATATAATTATTTATAATAATTTCATATATATAATTATTAAAAAATATATAATTATGATTTAATATATATATATATATATATCATTTAAAATATATAATTAATGATTATATATATATATATATATAAATATTTAAAATATATCATTATTTATTTAGTATATATAAATAAATAAATAATGTCAAACCACATAGGTGGCTAGGTGGGCAGAGATTGAATTAAACTTTCATAAAGGGTTATATAAGCCATTTTGATAAGGATTATCACAGTAAATACACCAGCCTTGTCAGGTCTATATAGTAATAATGTCAGCTGTCCTAAAGGGGTGATCTTCTGAAAGAACAGCAAAAATACATACCGTATATCAGAAATGAAAATATGTTCTAGGAAGTCTGATCTGTATAACAAGGTGGTCTTCTAGTCAGATTTCACCTGTATATTTAAATATAATAAAGGGATAAATAACACTGACTGTGATGAGACTCTGCCACAGTATGAAGCCATTCTAAGGATAGCAGGGTCACCAGCACCACCATAAGGGCATTACAGGTATTCACCAAGGACTGAGGCTACAGAGGAAGGTGTATGCGGTGGAGGGCTGCTGCGACTACTAAAGCCCCTTCTATGCAAGCTGAAAGTGACAATTCTGATTAAGGTCATTGGGGGCCTGCTGTGACTCCTGGGGAATTAAATGTGCCCACTCTGATAAGTGTGGTGGAGGGGACTGCTGTGACTGCTTGGACAGTGGGAATGTCTACTCTGATCAGTGCAGTTCAGTGGGCTATTTTGGATGGAAGAGTGTCCGCTCTGACTACTGGGGAATTGGTGGAAGTGTCATCTCTGATCACTGTGGTCTACAGTATGATCAGAGGTGATGGGTCTCCTGTGACTATCCAGGAGGGGGAACTCGCGGTTCTGAATAGTGTGGTCGTGGGAGAAGCTGTGACAACTAGGGGGGGTAGGACTGTCTTCTCAGATCAGTGTGATAGAGCGTTTTAACTTTTGCAGTACTGTAGTTTATGGAGACTGCTGTGACTACTTGGGAAATGTGAGTGTTACTATAGCAGTGGGGATACTGAATTCTGCATTAGTGTATGGAGACTGCTATGACTACTGGGGAAGTGGAAGCATTACAATGGCAGAGGGGTTATGAACTTTTCCAGTAGTGTGCTGGAGACTGCTGTGACTACTGGGGAAGTGGGGGTGTTACTATAGCAGTGGGGTTATTGACTTGTGCAGTAATGTATGGACACTGCTGTGACTACTGGGGAAGTGGGATTATTGACTTATGCAGTAGTGTATGGACACTGCTGTGACTACTGGGGAAGTGGGATTATTGATTTATGCAGTAGTGTGCTGGGGACTGCTGAGACAATTGGGGAAGTGGGAGAGTTACTATAGTAGTGGGGTTATTGACTTCTGCAGTAGTGTGCTGGGGACTTCTGTGACTAATGGGACATTAAGGGGTGGGTGCAGTGACATCTGGACAAACCGATGTGCTGGGCTCCCCACTGTGAGTCACTTTATGCTGTCTTTACTATTCGGAGCGGACACTGCAATGTGGAGCACCACCTGGAGGGGTCTGCTCTATGGTGAGATGTGGAGCACCATCAGGCACTGTGCGTCCCTAGGGGGGGTCTGCTCTGCAGTGAGATGTGGAGCACCATCAGGCACTGTGCGCTCCTAGGAGGGGTCTGCTCTATGGTGAGATGTGGAGCACCATCAGGCACTGTGTGGCCCTAGGAGGGGTCTGCTCTGCGGTGAGATGTGGAGAACCATCTGGTACTGTGCGTCCCTAGGAGGGGTCTGCTCTGCGGTGAGATGTGGAGCACCATCAGGTACTGTGCGCCCCTAGGGGGGGTCTGCTCTGCAGTGAGATGTGGAGCACCATCAGGTACTGTACGCACCTAGGAGGGGTCTGCTCTGCGGTGAGATGTGGAGCACCATCAGGTACTGTGTGCCCCTAGGAGGGGTCTGCTCTGCGGTGAGATGTGGAGCACCATCAGGTACTGTTCGCCCCTAGGAGTGGTCTGCTCTGCGGTGAGATGTGGAGCACCATCAGGTACTGTACGCCCCTAGGAGGGTTCTGCTCTATGGTGAGATGTGGAGCACCATCAGGCACTGTGCGCCCCTAGAAGGGGTCTGCGCTGCAGTGAGATGTGGAGCACCATCAGGTACTGTGCGACCCTAGGAGGGGTCTGCTCTGCGGTGAGATGTGGAGCACCATCAGGTACTGTGCGACCCTAGGAGGGGTCTGCTCTGCGGTGAGATGTTGTGCACCATCAGGTACTGTGCGCCCCTAGGAGGGGTCTGCTCTGCGGTGAGATGTGGAGCACCATCAGGCACTGTGCGTCCCTAGGGGGGTCTGCTCTGCAGTGAGATGTGGAGCACCATAAGGTACTGTGTGCCCCTAGGGGGTCTGCTCTGCGGTGAGATGTGGAGCACCATCAGGTACTGTACGCCCCTAGGAGGGGTCTGCGCTGCAGTGAGATGTGGAGCACCATCAGTTACTGTGTGCCCCTAGGAAAGGTTTGCTCTGCGGTGAGATGTGGAGCACTATCAGGTACTGTGTGCCCCTAGGAGGGGTCTGCTCTGCAGTGAGATGTGGAGCACCGTCAGGCACTGTGTGCCCCTAGGAGGGGTCTGCTCTGCGGTGAGATGTGGAGCACCATCAGGTACTGTGTGACTCTAGGAGGGGTCTGATCTGCGGTGAGATGTGGAGCACCAACAGGTACTGTGCGCCCCTAGGAGGGGTCTGCTCTGCGGTGAGATGTGGAGCACCATCAGGTACTGTGGGCCCCTAGGAGGGGTCTGCTCTGCAGTGAGATGTGGAGCATCATCAGGTACTGTTCGCCCCTAGGAGGGGTCTGCTCTGCAGTGAGATGTGGAGCACCATCAGGTACTGTACGCCCCTAGGAGGGGTCTGCTCTGCGGTGAGACGTGGAGCACCATCAGGTACTGTGCGCCCCTAGGAGGGGTCTGCTCTGTGGTGAGATGTGGAGCTCCATCAGGCACTGTGCGCCCCTAGGAGGGGTCTGCTCTGCGGTGAGATGTGGAGCACCATCAGGTACTGTGCGCCCCTAGGAGGGGTCTGCTCTGCGATGAGATGTTGAGCACCATCAGGTACTGTGCGCCCCTAGGAGAGGTCTGCTCTGCAGTGAGATGTGGAGCACCATCAGGTACTGTGTGCCTCTAGGAGGGGTCTGCTCTGCGGTGAGATGTGGAGCACCATCAGGTACTGTGCGCCCCTAGGAGGGGTCTGCTCTGCGGTGAGATGTGGAGCTCCATCAGGCACTGTGCGCCCCTAGGAGGGGTCTGCTCTGCGGTGAGATGTGGAGCACCATCAGGTACTGTGCGCCCCTAGGAGGGGTCTGCTCTGCGGTGAGATGTGGAGCATCATCAGGTACTGTTCGCCCCTAGGAGGGGTCTGCTCTGCGGTGAGATGTGGAGCACCATCAGGTACTGTGCGCCCCTAGGAGGGGTCTGCTCTGCGGTGAGATGTGGAGCACCATCAGGTACTGTGCGCCCCTAGGAGGGGTCTGCTCTGCGGTGAGATGTGGAGCACCATCAGGCACTGTGCGCCCCTAGGAGGGGTCTGCTCTGCGATGAGATGTTGAGCACCATCAGGTACTGTGCGACCCTAGGAGGGGTCTGCTCTGCGGTGAGATGTGGAGCTCCATCAGGCACTGTGCGCCCCTAGGAGGGGTCTGCTCTGCGGTGAGATGTGGAGCACCATCAGGTACTGTGTCCCTAGGAGGGGTCTGCTCTGCGGTGAGATGTGGAGCACCATCAGGTACTGTGTGTCCCTAGGAGGGGTCTGCTCTGCGGTGAGATGTGGAGCACCATCAGGTACTGTGTGCCCCTAGGAGGGGTCTGCTCTGCGGTGAGATGTGGAGCACCATCAGGCACTGTGCGCCCTTAGGGGGGTCTGCTCTATGGTGAGATGTGGAGCACTATCAGGCACTGTGCGCCCCTAGGAGGGGTCTGCTCTGCAGTGAGATGTGGAGCACCATCAGGTACTGTGCGCCCTTAGGGGGGTCTGCTCTATGGTGAGATGTGGAGCACCATCAGGCACTGTGCGCCCCTAGGAGGGGTCTGCTCTGCAGTGAGATGTGGAGCACTATCAGGTACTGTGCTCCCCTAGGAGGGGTCTGCTCTGCAGTGAGATGTGGAGCACCATCAGGTACTGTGCGCCTCTAGGAGGGGTCTGCTCTGCGGTGAGATGTGGAGCACCATCAGGTACTGTGCGCCCCTAGGAGGGGTCTGCTCTGCGGTGAGATGTGGAGCACCATCAGGTACTGTGCGCCTCTAGGAGGGGTCTGCTCTGCGGTGAGATGTGGAGCACTATCAGGCACTGTGCGCCCCTAGGGGGGGTCTGCTCTGCGGTGAGATGTGGAGCACCATCAGGTACTGTGCGCCCCTAGGAGGGGTCTGCTCTGCAGAGAGATGTGGAGCACCATCAGGTACTGTGCGCCCCTAGGAGGGGTCTGCTCTGCGGTGAGATGTGGAGCACTATCAGGCACTGTGCGCCCCTAGGAGGGGTCTGCTCTATGGTGAGATGTGGAGCACTATCAGGCACTGTGCGCCCCTAGGAGGGGTCTGCTCTATGGTGAGATGTGGAGCACCATCAGGTACTGTGCGCCCCTAGGAGGGGTCTGCTCTGCGGTGAGATGTGGAGCACCATCAGGCACTGTGCGCCCCTAGGGGGGGTCTGCTCTTCGGTGAGATGTGGAGCACCATCAGGTACTGTGCGCCCCTAGGGGGGGTCTGCTCTGCGGTGAGATGTGGAGCACCATCAGGCACTGTGCGCCCTTAGGGGGGTCTGCTCTATGGTGAGATGTGGAGCACTATCAGGCACTGTGCGCCCCTAGGAGGGGTCTGCTCTGCGGTGAGATGTGGAGCACTATCAGGCACTGTGCGCCCCTAGGAGGGGTCTGCTCTGCGGTGAGATGTGGAGCACCATCAGGTACTGTTCGCCCCTAGGAGGGGTCTGCTCTGCGGTGAGATGTGGAGCACCATCAGGTACTGTGCGCCCCTAGGAGGGGTCTGCTCTGCGATGAGATGTTGAGCACCATCAGGTACTGTGCGCCCCTAGGAGAGGTCTGCTCTGCAGTGAGATGTGGAGCACCATCAGGTACTGTGTGCCTCTAGGAGGGGTCTGCTCTGCGGTGAGATGTGGAGCACCATCAGGTACTGTGCGCCCCTAGGAGGGGTCTGCTCTGCGGTGAGATGTGGAGCTCCATCAGGCACTGTGCGCCCCTAGGAGGGGTCTGCTCTGCGGTGAGATGTGGAGCACCATCAGGTACTGTGCGCCCCTAGGAGGGGTCTGCTCTGCGGTGAGATGTGGAGCATCATCAGGTACTGTTCGCCCCTAGGAGGGGTCTGCTCTGCGGTGAGATGTGGAGCACCATCAGGTACTGTGCGCCCCTAGGAGGGGTCTGCTCTGCGGTGAGATGTGGAGCACCATCAGGTACTGTGCGCCCCTAGGAGGGGTCTGCTCTGCGGTGAGATGTGGAGCACCATCAGGCACTGTGCGCCCCTAGGAGGGGTCTGCTCTGCGATGAGATGTTGAGCACCATCAGGTACTGTGCGACCCTAGGAGGGGTCTGCTCTGCGGTGAGATGTGGAGCTCCATCAGGCACTGTGCGCCCCTAGGAGGGGTCTGCTCTGCGGTGAGATGTGGAGCACCATCAGGTACTGTGTCCCTAGGAGGGGTCTGCTCTGCGGTGAGATGTGGAGGACCATCAGGTACTGTGTGTCCCTAGGAGGGGTCTGCTCTGCGGTGAGATGTGGAGCACCATCAGGTACTGTGTGCCCCTAGGAGGGGTCTGCTCTGCGGTGAGATGTGGAGCACCATCAGGCACTGTGCGCCCTTAGGGGGGTCTGCTCTATGGTGAGATGTGGAGCACTATCAGGCACTGTGCGCCCCTAGGAGGGGTCTGCTCTGCAGTGAGATGTGGAGCACCATCAGGTACTGTGCGCCCTTAGGGGGGTCTGCTCTATGGTGAGATGTGGAGCACCATCAGGCACTGTGCGCCCCTAGGAGGGGTCTGCTCTGCAGTGAGATGTGGAGCACTATCAGGTACTGTGCTCCCCTAGGAGGGGTCTGCTCTGCAGTGAGATGTGGAGCACCATCAGGTACTGTGCGCCTCTAGGAGGGGTCTGCTCTGCGGTGAGATGTGGAGCACCATCAGGTACTGTGCGCCCCTAGGAGGGGTCTGCTCTGCGGTGAGATGTGGAGCACCATCAGGTACTGTGCGCCTCTAGGAGGGGTCTGCTCTGCGGTGAGATGTGGAGCACTATCAGGCACTGTGCGCCCCTAGGGGGGGTCTGCTCTGCGGTGAGATGTGGAGCACCATCAGGTACTGTGCGCCCCTAGGAGGGGTCTGCTCTGCAGAGAGATGTGGAGCACCATCAGGTACTGTGCGCCCCTAGGAGGGGTCTGCTCTGCGGTGAGATGTGGAGCACTATCAGGCACTGTGCGCCCCTAGGAGGGGTCTGCTCTATGGTGAGATGTGGAGCACTATCAGGCACTGTGCGCCCCTAGGAGGGGTCTGCTCTATGGTGAGATGTGGAGCACCATCAGGTACTGTGCGCCCCTAGGAGGGGTCTGCTCTGCGGTGAGATGTGGAGCACCATCAGGCACTGTGCGCCCCTAGGGGGGGTCTGCTCTGCGGTGAGATGTGGAGCACCATCAGGTACTGTGCGCCCCTAGGGGGGGTCTGCTCTGCGGTGAGATGTGGAGCACCATCAGGCACTGTGCGCCCCTAGGGGCGGTCTGCTCTGCGGTGAGATGTGGAGCACCATCAGGTACTGTGCGCCCTTAGGGGGGTCTGCTCTATGGTGAGATGTGGAGCACTATCAGGCACTGTGCGCCCCTAGGAGGGGTCTGCTCTGCGGTGAGATGTGGAGCACTATCAGGCACTGTGCGCCCCTAGGAGGGGTCTGCTCTGCGGTGAGATGTGGAGCACCATCAGGCACTGTGTGCCCCTAGGAGGGGTCTGCTCTGCGGTGAGATGTGGAGCACTATCAGGCACTGTGCGCCCCTAGGGGGGGTCTGCTCTGCGGTGAGATGTGGAGCACCATCAGGTACTGTGCGCCCTTAGGGGGGTCTGCTCTATGGTGAGATGTGGAGCACTATCAGGCACTGTGCGCCCCTAGGAGGGGTCTGCTCTGCGGTGAGATGTGGAGCACTATCAGGCACTGTGCGCCCCTAGGAGGGGTATGCTCTGCGGTGAGATGTGGAGCACTATCAGGCACTGTGCGCCCCTAGGAGGGGTCTGCTCTGCGGTGAGATGTGGAGCACTATCAGGCACTGTGCGCCCCTAGGAGGGGTCTGCTCTGCAGAGAGATGTGGAGCACCATCAGGTACTGTGCGCCCCTAGGAGGGGTCTGCTCTGCGGTGAGATGTGGAGCACTATCAGGCACTGTGCGCCCCTAGGAGGGGTCTGCTCTATGGTGAGATGTGGAGCACTATCAGGCACTGTGCGCCCCTAGGAGGGGTCTGCTCTATGGTGAGATGTGGAGCACCATCAGGTACTGTGCGCCCCTAGGAGGGGTCTGCTCTGCGGTGAGATGTGGAGCACCATCAGGCACTGTGCGCCCCTAGGGGGGGTCTGCTCTGCGGTGAGATGTGGAGCACCATCAGGTACTGTGCGCCCCTAGGGGGGGTCTGCTCTGCGGTGAGATGTGGAGCACCATCAGGCACTGTGCGCCCCTAGGGGGGGTCTGCTCTGCGGTGAGATGTGGAGCACCATCAGGTACTGTGCGCCCTTAGGGGGGTCTGCTCTATGGTGAGATGTGGAGCACTATCAGGCACTGTGCGCCCCTAGGAGGGGTCTGCTCTGCGGTGAGATGTGGAGCACTATCAGGCACTGTGCGCCCCTAGGAGGGGTCTGCTCTGCGGTGAGATGTGGAGCACTATCAGGCACTGTGCGCCCCTAGGAGGGGTCTGCTCTGCGGTGAGATGTGGAGCACCATCAGGTACTGTGCGCCCCTAGGAGGGGTCTGCTCTGCGGTGAGATGTGGAGCACCATCAGGCACTGTGTGCCCCTAGGAGGGGTCTGCTCTGCGGTGAGATGTGGAGCACTATCAGGCACTGTGCGCCCCTAGGGGGGGTCTGCTCTGCGGTGAGATGTGGAGCACCATCAGGTACTGTGCGCCCTTAGGGGGGTCTGCTCTATGGTGAGATGTGGAGCACCATCAGGCACTGTGCGCCCCTAGGAGGGGTCTGCTCTGCGGTGAGATGTGGAGCACTATCAGGCACTGTGCGCCCCTAGGGGGTATGCTCTGCGGTGAGACCACCATCTCAGGTCCCTGGCATCACCGCCTCTGTGATTTTTATCTTTTTGGGTTACATTTGGCTTTAAAGACACAACATGGAGAGAACATGAGAAAACCTGAGGTCTGAATGAAGCCTTATGACAGCAGCGGGCGCAGGCCCTGAGCGCGCTCCATACACCTGTGTGTGCATGTGCCGGACACTATGGGCAGTCGTTTCCATGGCTACACCCTGGCACACAGGGGGTCTCACCGTGCACCATACGGTCCTGGCATAGCAGTCACCATGGTAACGGTAGTGCACGAGTGCCAAGGGGGTCTCACTACCCGGTCAGGGGGCAACAATGAGCTGCAGGATAATTGACATGGTCTCTACCATTAAAATGAATCTCATAATACAGAATATTTTATAATGCGACCCCCGAGGAGCCAGTGCTGCCGGATTACAGGACGTGCGCCATGTATCATCCACATTATCAGACAAGGTAGGTCAGTCATATACACCTTCTTATACCACGGCTATTCCTGGACAACCACTGGTGATACTGACGCTGGGACTTGTAGTTCTCCAGGAGGCTGGAGCGGCTCCATCCTCACACTCAGCGACTCTAGCAATAACCCCCTCCTCGACGTGTCATGACGTATTTCCGCTTCCGGTGCAGTCTCCTGCCGAGCGAAGATGGCGACTCCGATGCAGGAGCCCGAGGAGCTGGGCACAGAGAGCGAGCTGATGGGCTGCTCGGCCCGGGACGTGGCCCTGGTACGTGCCAAGCAGCCTGCCCCCCGAAATCGCTCCTATCAGGGGCGCCCCCGGGCTGCGGCCAGTGACAGTGCAGATTGCCAGCTCCAGCTGTTGGGAAACTACAATTCCCAGCATGCCTGCACAGTCACTGCCTGAGGGGGGATGATGGAAGTTGTAGTCTTCACAACAGCTGGAGTGTCAAAGGCGATATGTCAGTGTGGGGTTATAGAAACAGTGGTCAGAATCCTGCATACAGGAGATATATATAGTGTATATGTGTGTGTGTGTATATATATGTGTGTGTGTAAATGTGTATATATATGTGTGTGTATATATATATATATATATACAGTATGTGTGTGTAAATGTGTTTATATAAATGTGTGTCTAAGATACTGTATGTGTGTATGGAGAAATATATAGGTATACTGTATATATATATATACTGTATATAAATATGATTTTGTATATGTGTATATATAATGTGTATGAAGACATATATATGTATATATATATATGTATGATGCTTAAAATATACGTGTGTGTGTATATATATATATAGAGAGAGAGAGAATGTAATGTATTTGTGTGTGTGTGTGTATATATATATATAAAATATAGGTGTGTGTATATGCATATGTAATATAATGTGTATGGAGACATATATGATGTATAAAATATAGGTGTGTATATAATATATATATATATATATATATATATAATTTTATTTTATTTTTTTTCAAATTTTATGATACTTTATTAGCAGGTCCAAATAAACAATAGTTTTGCCAAAGTACGTGTACAGTAGGGAATAGAGGCTGTAGGAACGGTGAATGGGGGCAAATTCAAGGTGGGGGCTAAGAAAACCCATGGCATATGATAGTTGTCTATGTGTGTAATCTGTATGTGTGTATGGAGATATAGATAATATGTATGTATATGCATGTGTATGTGTGTGTATATGTATATAGATATATACTGCAAATAGGCCCAATGCTGTCGCATCGGGAGTGCGGTGAAATAGACATCACCGCTATTCCCCACACAGGGGCAGTAACAGCCGCATCATTACCGCGCATGCGTGGGTAGAGCATTCGGTTGTGGCTGTTACTGCGCCTGCATGGGAATAGCAGAGACGTGCATGTCACTTGCACAGTTCCTGACACTGCCGCGGTGCCTTATGGGATTCAGGGACAGCTTTCGGAAGTCCCAACTGGCAATTATTATATAGGACTAGATGGTGGCCTGATTCTAACGTATCGAGTATTCTAGAATATGTAGGTAGTATACAGCACAGGCTACGTACTATATTGCACAGTGACGTAGTATATAACACAACCGACGTAGTATATAACAGAGCTACGTAGTATATAACAGAGCTACGTAGTATATAACAGAGCTACGTAGTATATAACAGAGCTACGTAGTATATAACAGAGCTACGTAGTATATAACAGAGCTACGTAGTATATAACAGAGCTACGTAGTACATAGCAGAGCTTAACAGCTACGTAGTGTATTGCACAGGTATGTAGTATATAGCAGAGCCACATAGTATATTGCACAGGCACGTAGTATATTGCATAGCTATGTAGAATATTGGTCAGCGACGTAGTATATAGCAGAGCCACGTAGTAAATAACATAGCCACGTAGTATATTGCAAAGCCACGTAGTATATAACAGCCATGTAGTATATTGCACAGTCGATGTAGTATATAACAGAACTGACACAGCCACATAGTATATTGCACAGCTACGTAGTATATAACACAGAGCACATAGTATATTGCACAGCCACGTTGTATATTGCCCAGCTACATAGTATATAGCACAGAGATGTAGTATATAACAGAGCCCACGCAGTATGTAACACAGCCCACGTAGTATATAGCAATGTGGGCACTATATGCGTGGTTAAAAAAGACTTAAAATAAAAAATAAACACATACTCACCCTCCGAAGGCCCCTTGAAGTCCTGGCCCTGTGTGCGGTGCACGCGGCAGCTTCCCGTCCCAGGGTTGGTATGAGCGCAGGACCTGTGATGACGTCACGGTCACATGACCGTGACGTCACGGCAGGTCCTCGCATAGCATCCTTGGCATCGGAACCTGCCGCTTGCACTGCCGAGGACAGGACGCCACGTCGGAGGGTGAGAATAACCTTTTTTTATTATTATTATTTGTAACATTAGATCTGTTTACTATTGATACTGCATACACATCATCAATAGTAAAAAGTTGGTCACACAGGGTTAATAGCTGCGTTACCGGAGTGCGTTACACCGCGGTCCCTTAACGCTGGCATTAACCCTGTGTGAGCGCTCAGCGCTGACTGCAGGGCACTAAAGCAGCGGCCATTTCGCTACCAGACTATGGCCGTCACTGATTGGTCGTGGCAAAACGCCCACGACCAATCAGCCACCTGGATTTCCATGACAGACAGAGGCCGCGACCAATGAATATCCGTGACAGCCAGACAGACGGAAGTGACCCTTAGACAATTATGTAGTAGATATGTGTGCATGTAATGTACAATGCACTGTACGTGTATGGATATACATGTGTCTATATACAAATGTGGAAGTTTATGACTTCATATTCTCAATGGCCGCACCAAGTGAGACACTAAGAAGCTGTACATTAAACTCCTATGTAAGAAGGAGGGGAGTAGACTGTGCAATTACAGACATGGACACAACAAGTATCTTCATAGTCACCTGACGGCCAACGACTTCTGTACATGAAATCTACAAAGAAGTCATCGACAGAAAAGCCTCAGCAGAGAATCCTCTTCATCCTGCCTCCATCCTATAAATGGTCCAAGACGTTGGCAATACAATATACAGCTGGTCCAAACGGACCCCAAATTCAGGCGATGCTTCACCACCACTACAGGTATAACCCAGAAGGAGCGAGTCAAACTGCAAAAGACCTCAATGATATAGTGTACACCACAGCCGAATTGTGCGACCTTAAAAAAGAGAACTGCAAGAGGCCAGAAGAAAAATCCATCAATGCCTGGTTTGTCACACAGAATACGGAAGACCCTGAGAACAGCCTCAACCAAGAAACAGAGACCCCAATGTGTGTGTCTTACTGAGTGTATGTGTATATATTATACAGTAATAACTGGCTGCGTGCATGGATATGTATAATGTAATGGACATGTCATATAATACTCACGTCACTCACTATACATAGCAGTGTATCCAAAATAGACCCCAATGCATAGACTTGTATGTACAGGAGCAGGAACTCAGAACTGCAATTTTGAATATATATATATATATATATATATATATATATATATATATATATATATATATATATATATATATATATATATAATTTCTCAGTTCTCATATATGAACATTATATAACTTTTCCTGTAAAAAAAAATGTCTCTGCTGATCGTTTCCTGATGACCTCATTTGCTGCAGATTTTACCTTTTTTGTTTCACATATAGACAAATCCTCAGGATTTTCCTGTTAAATCTCATACACATTGCTGCTCCTGGAAAACACTTCTGATTTTTTTTTTTTAAATCTGGACAGTGTGTTGTGGATCCATCCTGCGCTGAGATTTCCTGATCTTGAGTTGCGCGGTTTGGTATTACCGCTGACAACACATAGTTTGGTGCCAGTCAGACTCTTTTATGATGGATTCCATGAATTACGTGATCACTAAATTACACAGATAAGTTGTGTGTCCTGTATATAATATGCGCCAACAGCATCACTGTGTACATACTCGCTACGGCACTTGTGCACGATCTATATTTGTGTATGTTTTGTATATGACTTATATTGTATGTACATAACTGTGCGTATATATGTGTATTAGTGTTGAGCAAAAAACTTTTGCAGGACCCTGGTCTGTGGCTGCCGGATCAGAGCCCTGTGAACATCCCGTCTCCTCTTTTGATTAGTAAACCCAATGCGCCACCATTGTGGCGCCATGAAACGCATGCAAATGTTTTTTTTTTTATATGTTGCTTGTGTTTGTTTCACAAATTGGGCTAAAATTAAAAAAGTAAACATTATGCTGCAAATTAAGTACTTTAGTCACGTCCCTTGGACAGCCCGCAGTCTAGCGTGAAAGCCTCCCTTCACCAGTCAGCCCGCAGTCTAGCGTGAAAGCCTCCCTTCCCCTGTCAGCCCGCAGTCTAGCGTGAAAGCCTCCCTTCCCCTGTCAGCCCGCAGTCTAGCGTGAAAGCCTCCCTTCCCCAGTCAGCCCGCAGTCTAGCGTGAAAGCCCCCCACCCCGGTCAGCCCGCAGTCTAGCGTGAAAGCCGCCCCCGGTCAGCCCACAGTCTAACGTGAAAGCCTCCCTTCCCCAGTCAGCCCGCAGTCTAGCGTGAAAGCCTTCCCCAGTCAGCCCGCAGTCTAGCGTGAAAGCCGCCCCCGGTCAGCCCGCAGTCTAGCGTGAAAGCCTCCCTTCCCCAGTCAGCCCGCAGTCTAGCGTGAAAGCCCCCCACCCCCCCAACCCCGGTCAGCCCGCAGTCTAGCGTGAATGCCGCCCCCGGTCAGCCCACAGTCTAGCGTGAAAGCCTCCCTTCCCCGGTCAGCCCGCAGTCTAGTGTGAAAGCCGCCCCCCGGTCAGCCCGCAGTCTAGTGTGAAAGCCGCCTCCGGTCAGCCCACAGTCTAGCGTGAAAGCCTCCCTTCCCCGGTCAGCCCGCAGTCTAGTGTGAAAGCCGCCCCCCGGTCAGCCCGCAGTCTAGTGTGAAAGCCGCCTCCGGTCAGCCCGCAGTCTAGCGTGAAAGCCGCCCCCGGTCTGCCCGCAGTCTAGCGTGAAAGCTGCCCCCGGTCTGCCCGCAGTCTAGCGTGAAAGCTGCCCCCGGTAAGCCCGCAGTCTAGCGTGAAGGCCACCCCGGTCAGCCCGCAGTCTAGCGTGAAAGCCCCCCTGGTCAGCCCACAGGATAGCGTGAAAGTCCCCCCGGTCAGCCCACAGTCTAGCGTGAAAGCCACCCCTGGTCAGCCCGCAGACTAGCGTGAAAGCCACCCCCGGTCAGCCCGCAGTCTAGCGTGAAGGCCACCCCCGGTCAGCCCACAGTCTAGCGTGAAAGCCACCCGCAGTCTAGCGTGAAAGCCCCCCCGGTCAGCCCGCAGTCTAGCGTGAAAGCCGCCCCCGATCAGCTCGCAGTCTAGCGTGAAAGCCGTCCCCACACACCAGTTTTCCCATGAAATTCCAGTTACAGAACGTCTTCAAATTTTGTGTTAATTGTTAAGTCATTGTGAAGAGAGGAATTAGTATTCTCCAGACTCTGCTGGTATCTGCTCTCCTGGGAGAATAAATAGGTGGACATCTTGAAATCCAATGTGTCCCATCCTTTCTTGCCCTGATGTGCTGCCCACACACTGGGACTGCCCATAGGTTCTGCAGAAATTGGTGAATTTGGCCTGTGTTCATCAGATGTGTGTGGGCACCGACATGTGTAGGTGTGAAAGATTAGCTGGACCCTGGTTCACAGGGCTTTGGTCCAGCGCCCACGAGGACCCTGGTTCACAGGGCTTTGGTCCAGCGCCCACGAGGACCCTGGTTCACAGGGCTTTGGTCCAGCGCCCACGAGGACCCTGGGTCACAGGGCTTTGGTCCAGCGCCCACGAGGACCCTGGGTCACAGGGCTTTGGTCCAGCGCCCACGAGGACCCTGGGTCACAGTGCTTAGGTCCAGCGCCCACGAGGACCCTGGGTCACAGGGCTTTGGTCCAGCTCCCACGAGGACCCTGGTTCACAGGGCTTTGGTCCAGCTCCCACGAGGACCCTGGTTCACAGGGCTTTGGTCCTGGGCCCACAAGGACCCTGGTTCACAGGGATTTGTTTCTGCGCCCACAAGGACCCTGGTTCACAGGGATTTGGTCCTGGGCCCACGAGGGCCCTGGTTCACATGGATTTAGTTCTGCGCCCAAGAGGACCCTGGTTCACAGGGCTTTGGTCCAGCGGCCGTCATCTACCAACATGGCTGCTGGACCAATGTGCGGATCACTTTGCTCATCTCTATCACTGTGTATTTAACACTATTTTATTGTGATTTCATATAGACTGTAGTTGCCCCTTTTAGTGGAGGCTGGCATTTTCTTAGCTGTGCCAGTATTATTGAGCGTGCCATCTGCTCATGTACAGCGTCACCGGTCTGCAGGATGCTAGTGCACACAAAGACAATCTGCAGGGTTTCAGCTCTTTTTGGTTGGGGGCAATGAAGAATTTTACCGCAGCGCATTAATATCAATGTACCATTTGCAGATTGCATGAAAATACTTGGTCTTCCATAGTGAGGGCCTCGGGGTGTGTTCACGTACAGCAGATGAGTTACAGACATTTCTGAGAAATCCATTCTTTACATGTGAATAGGGTCATTTCCGGATTTTGAGTGAATGGGGCAGTCGCAGACATTTCTCCTGCAGATCTGTCGTGTGTTTAACCAGGCAGCAGAAGCTTTTGCAGGGTGTTTAGATCGGAGATGAAGTCCTGCTCCGTTATTTATTTATTTTTTTGCATTCATTTGAATGATTGAAAACGCTCGAAGAGTTGACACGCTGCTGATTGCAAAGAAGCGCACGGCGGCTCAAAAAGACTAAGTGCTTATGAGAATTTTGAAATCTCGTTCACTTTTGCTGGTACGGTAAAACGCAGCAAAAAAAAGCTGCAATAACTCCACGTGTGAACACACCCTTAGTCAAGATTTTATTGGTGACTTTGCAGACCCCTGGATAAATGGAGCGGAGATCATGCGTGCCCACCACCACCGCCTAATTAATTGTCTGTGGATCTTCCAGAGATAAATCCACAGGCCCCCACTGCTAATATATAGGATAATTCCTAATTGCAGGCCCCCGGGTGATTTGATCTACCGTTCTGTTTTTGCACTTTTTATGATAATGGTGTTTTATTTTGTTTTTTTGTCTCTTTAACTAGAAATGGCTCCAAGCAACCGATCTTCCCAAAGAAGTCTACCAGCACCTCGCTTTCTACGTCCCCAAAGTCTACTGCAGAAAGGCCGATCCGGTGACCGATCACGAGGAGATGCTGGCGCAGCACGCGCTCCTGGGGGTGCTGGAGTGGTATCTGTGCGGGGAGGATCCTGCCACCGGCTTTCCAAAGCTTGAGCAAGCAAACAAACCATCCCAGCTGTGCGGCCGGGTGTTCAAAGTGGGCGAGCCCACCTATTCCTGCAGGTAGGCGTAGGGGCCTGGAAGTGAATTGGGATCACAGAATTTTAACTGCGACCGTCGTCTAATTTTTGCTCAAATTACTAACTTTTACCGGCTGATAAAGAGGGGGTTCTCCACTTTGGCAATTTATTTTTACCTTCTATTTTTTCTGCTGGAAAACAAGAATCGGCTTTATTTCCTCTAAAGTCCCCCAGACTTCTTTCTCATTAGAATTGGGATCAGGGCAGAGACCAAAATGCCCAAAAACGGATCCTGCCGGCCTCATGATCATGTTGCGGGAATGTTTGCAGTTAGCAATGTTTTGATAAAGTAATGTAAATATATAAAAATTTATTTATTTTTAATTTATTTAATATATTATTTTACTTCATGCTGCTGGCGCTAGGAGGCTGACACTATGCAATTAAAGAAAAGTAGCTCCTCCCCGGCAGTATACACCCTCCGACAGGCACCAGGCAACTCTGTTTCTGCTTAGTGTCTGTAGGAGGCGGACCTGGATCTAACACCAGATCCGCATTTCTTTTTCTTTCAGGGATAGTGTGTGCTTATTAATCTTTTTCCCTTTTTGTTTCAGATGCTTCTTTTGGGTCTAGAGGGTGCAGTTCTTCTCTTCTTGATTCACCCCATTAATGACCGAGAGAGCAGTGTGGTATCACCCACATCACACCCTCTCGGATCCGCTGGGCAGGACTTTGTTTCATGTCACCCTGGGGTGTTCATGTTTACTGTCGGTGGCCAGTCCTTGCCTTTTTTCCCCCGCTCATCCCTCTCCTCGGATTGGGCTGAGAGGAAGACGGTGGTCACCTGCGGTGACCTCCCCCCTTTTAAGGGGTTGACGCTGTCTTCTGCGCCGGGTGATATAGTGCGGGAAGGAGGACCACATCTCCCAGGACCCTTTCTGCCATCAAGGGATCCTGATGCGTTCCTCATATTCAGGTAGGAAGATCTTCAAGCAACAACACCCCCCCCCCACCACCACCACCACCACCACCTGGCCATACATCATCGCAATCTTCATGCAGGGGCACTTAACCTTATTATCCAGCAGCACTCGCAGCTGCACGGGCGCTCCGTTACCGGGCTAAGGGATTCAGGGGCAATCGGGCGCCCTGTTATTTAAATCTCGCGCCTCTTTCATCGCAGCACGCTTTTTCCACCATATTCCTTTCCGGCAAGTCTCTGCGCCCCTTCTTCTTCCTCGTTCCCAGGGCTGGACACACCTCGCTTGCAGCCCAGTGCTGGTATTGGCCTCGCTCCGGCGGGCCACACCCCCCCCTTTTCCCTGCCGGCCTATCGGGCGCTTGGTTTCTCTTCAGCCGGCCACGCCCCACTGTTTGGCGCGTTCTCTGCACGAGCAGACGCTTGCAGCTTGCGCTTTCCCGGCCAGCTGCCTCCTGTGTACTACTGCTCGGCATGAGTGCACTCCCCCATTCCCCGGAGTGGGCGGTAGCAATGTCTGTCAGTCTCCGACCTGACTAAAGTGTCTCAGTCCCTGGTTCAGGTACTAGAGCGTATTCCACTGCTGACTACTGCCACCAGTGCCACGAACGCTTCTCACAGCGATTCGCTCGCACCTGTCCAAGACCCTCACAGGGGCAGACTTCAGAAAAGAACCAGAAAGCGTTTTCTGTCTACTTCTTCATCCACTTCTCCGGATCCAACTGCGTCAGCCGGAATACCGCTCTACCCTTTTCCCCTATTCGCAGGCGGACGTCGGGTCAGATGTATCCTCTGTCGGATTCTGACTCAGATGCAGATCAGACTTCCGCGATGCAGGATATGATTGACAGCCTTATCTCAGCCATTATTCAAACGCTTGAGCTTAAGGAGGAAGAGGCAGCTTCTCAGGACATCTGTTTCTTTCAAACGGATGAAGCGTTCTTCTAGAGTTTTTCCCAATCATAAGGAATTTGATAACACTACGTCTAGACACTGGGAACACCCTTGTAAACGTTTTCCAGGGAGGAAACGTTTAGACATTTTATACCGTTTACTGCAGACCTCGTTAGCAAATGGTCCAATCCTAAGGTAGATCCACCAGTGTCTAGCTTATCCTCCCAGACAGTGCTGTCCATTCCTGACGTGGCGTCTCTAAAGGACCCCACGGACCGACAAATTGAGGCTCTAACCAAATCAGCTTTTAAAGCTTCTGGTGGTACCTCTCTCTGTCCCAATTTCGCCTCTACCTGGGTGGCGAAAGCGATGTCGGCCTGGGCCAAAACCCTACGCAGAGGCATTGTAGCTTCGGCTCCTGCACAGGAGCTAGCGGATTTAGCAGATCAGATTTCACTGGCTGGAAAGTACCTTCTGAATGCTTCTGTGGATGTGGCTGCTTGCTAGGCAAGGGCAAACAGCAATATTGTCGCCATTCGCCGTGTCCTTTGGCTGAAGGCGTGGAACGCAGATCCCACTTCCAAAAAATCCCTCACAGGTTTGCATTTCCAGGGATCCAGGCTCTTTGGAGCGCAGCTAGACCAAATGATCTCAGACGCCACGGGCGGTAAGAGCACTTCTCTTCCGCAATGTAAGCCTAGGCAACCCTTCAATAGAAAGGGACCCCATTCCTTTCGCCCCTTTCGCTCCTTCGCCTCCTCAGGTGGTGCCTCTCAGCATGACCGGTCTTCCACTCAAAGGGACCAAAGGAAACCTTCTTTCAGGCCTACCCCTCACTGGAGAGCTAAAGGCCGCTCCTCCAAATCTTCCAGTTCTCAAGACCACAGATTTTCTTCAAAATGACGAGTCACCCCCACGGAGCCTTGGTTATCGGTGGTCGACGACGCCTGGGTCAGGGAGATTGTCACATCAGGTTACAAAATAGAATTTTCGTCACCCCCAGGAAGACGTTTTTTCCTCTCCCGCCCACCCAAACAGCCCTCCCATGTCCCAGGGCTTTTTAAGGCGGTTGATTCCCTTCTCGCCTCAGGGGTAATCGTCCCAGTACCTTCCAACCAGCGGTTTTCTGGTTTTTACTCAAATCTATTTGTAGTTCAGTAAAAAGACGTCTCTCTTCGCCCAATTTTGGACTTCAAACGGTTGAACCGCCACCTTCGGATACGGCACTTCAAGATGGAGTCCTTGCACTCGGTGATCGCCTCCATGGAACCGGGAGAATTTCTCTGCTCTGTGGACATTCGGGATGCA
Source organism: Ranitomeya imitator (assembly GCF_032444005.1). Lineage (NCBI taxonomy): Eukaryota > Metazoa > Chordata > Amphibia > Anura > Dendrobatidae > Ranitomeya > Ranitomeya imitator. The sequence continues at coordinate 37,628,551 of NC_091286.1, read as the reverse complement.
TATCTGCACATACCGATTTATGTTCAGCATCAGAGGTTCCTTTGTTTCGCGATCCAGGACCAACATTTCCAATTCACGGCTCTTCCTTTCGGCTTGGCGTCCGCCCCAGAGTCTTTACGAAGATTATGGTGGCGGTCATGGCCATCCTTCGGTCAAAGGGGATTACGAGAATCCCCTATCGCGACGATCCCCTCGTAAAGGGTCCGTCTCGCCGCAACTGCGGTCACAGTCTCCAGATCACTCTGGACACGTTAACCCGCCTCGGTTGGATAATCAACGAACAAAAGTCCACCTTGAATCCAACCCAGCATCTAGAATTCCTGGGCAAGGGGGAAATTTCACTCTCTTCGGAGGGGCATCAAAGTCCTAAAGTGTCCTACCCCTCTACCTCTATGGCTCTGCATGAGGGTTCTGGGCAAGATGGTCGCTTCCTGTAAGAGAGGGCCTGTGGAGATTCAGGTGGATCTCATGCTAGACTTTATCTTTATGGGGGAAGGCACGAAGGGGGTGATCTCGGGAATATATGAATTTCTTCTATTCTCTTTCTTAGAGGGGCACCCTATTAGAGCCAGGGCGAAGTGGGAGGCTGACTTGGGGGTGATTGACAACGATCGTTGGGACTCAATATTGGATTACGTACCCAGGATCTTGATGAGCGAGCCTGGGAGGCTGTCACAACTATTTGTTATCCATAGGGCTTACAGAACTCCGGACATGTTATTCAGAGCCGGTCTGAGACCTAATTCTGAATGCCCTAGGTGCTCGCAGTTTGGGGCGGGTATCCTCCATATGATGTGGCAGTGCCCCAGGTTGTCCTCGTTTTGGATTGTGGTGCTAAATAAAGTGGGACTGACATATAAATGTTCGATGCCACGGGATCCTCTGGTATGTGCTTTGGGTTATGTAGAGGAGATTGTAATTGATAATGTGTACAAAATAGTTATTGCTAGATTGCTGTTTATCGCGCGAAAGTTGATTGGTAAGTTTTGGATTAGGGAAGAGCCACCAACGAGAAGAGACTTTATGATGCAAGTGGATCATATTGTTGCCTTGGAGAGGAGTTTCTATTCTAAAAGAAACAAGATGGACCTTTTTAACAGGCTGTGGAATCCCTGGCTCGAGTCAACATGATTTGAGAGACTTTGTTCCTGTTCTTGGGTCATTTGCCCCCTTGGGAGCATTATCGATATGACATCTTCTTTCTTCTGTTTATCTATGTATGATGTAGTAAACCGGAGCGGTTCTTGTTAGGTCTCTAGAGGATGGGGGGGGGGGGGGGGGGGGGGGCGGGAGTTTGGTTTGGGTTTAAAAAGTTTATTAAAATGTAAAATATATGTGTATTATTTACAGCAATGTAATCTTCATATATTTCCCTTATTGTTTAATAAAAATATTTGATTAAAAAAAAAAAAAAGATGGTCGCTTCCATGGAAGCGGTCGCTTATGCTCAGTTTCACCCTCGCCCTCTCCAGCTGTCAGTTTGGGACAGGAATCCACTCTCCTTAGACCGCCCAGTTCGCCTCCCTCTCGATATGAGACAGTCTCTCACTTGGTAGACGCTATCCACTTCCATTCTGCGCGGGAGATTGTTTCTCCCCCTCTGGTGGCAGGTTATCACCACCAATGCCAGTCTCCAGGGGTGGGGTGCAGTCCTTCTCCACCCCAAAGCCCACGGGCGCTGGACTGCTCAAGAGGCACGCCTCCCGATCAATCTCTTGGAATTCAGGGCTATTTTTCTAGCCCTCCTCCGCTGGCAGCCCCTCCTCTTGGGAAAACCGGTCCGCATTCAGTCGGACAATGCCACAGCTGTGGCTTACATAAATCATCAGGGAGGGACTCGCAGCAAGCAAGTCATGATGGAGGTGGCAAAAATTCTGCGATGGGCGGAGAACCACGTTCCCTCCATATCAGCTGTCCATATCCCAGGGGTGGACAATTGGGAAGCCGACTTTCTCAGTCGTCAGGGGCTCATGTCAGACGAGTGGGCTCTTAACCCCACTGTCTTTGACCAGATTTGCCAAAGGTGTGACGTGCCGGACGTCAACCTAATGGCCTCCCGAGCAAACCACAAGGTTCCCCAGTATGCATCCAGATCCCGGGATCCGAGGGCCGTCGGCTGCGACGATCTCGTGGGCCCAGTTTCAGATGCCTTACCTGTTCCCGCCTCTTCCCTTGCTTCCAAGGGTCGTAAAGAAGATAAAGTCAGAGGTGGTTCCCCTTCTCCTAGTAGCTCCAGATTGGCCCCCCAGGGCCTGGTACGCGGAGCTAATGAACATGTTATCGGACGTACCTTGGAGGCTCCCAGACAGTCCGGATCTTCTATCGCAGGGTCCCCTCTTCCACCCGAGTTCTCGGTCTCTGAATTTAATGGTATGGCCATGGAGGCCGCGATCCTGAAGGACGCAGGTTTTTCTCAACGTGTCATACAAACCGTGATAAGAGCTAGGAAACCGGCATCTTCCCGTATCTACCATAGATGTTGGAAGGCCTTTTTCCGATGGTGTGACGTCAACGGTCTATCCCCTATGGTTTTTTCCCTTCCTTCGCTTCTCAGATTTCTTCAGTCGGGTCTAGATTGGAACCTCTCCCTGAGCACGTTAAAGGGTCAAGTTTCTGCCTTGTCAATTCTCTTTCAAAGAGACCTTGCTTCTCTCCCCCAGGTGAGAACCTTCCTTCAGGGGGTTGCTCATGTTGCACCTCCTTACCATCCTCCGGTCGCTCCTTGGGACCTCAACCTTGTGCTCGGCACCCTCTAGTGTACATCTTTTGAACCGATTCGGGACATCTCTTTTTCGCTTCTTTCCTGGAAAGTAGCTTTTTTGGTCGCCATCACCTCGATCAGGAGAGTTTTCGAGTTGGCGGCATTGTCCTGTCGTTCTCCCTTTCTGGTCCTTCATCAGGACAAAGTTGTCCTTCGGCCTGTCCCTTCTTTTCTGCCAAAGGTGGTTTCGGCTTTTTACATTTTACATTACATCTCCTTTGGAGAAATCTCTCCACAGTTTGGATGTGGTCAGGGCTATCCGAATCTACCTTGCCAGAACTCCTTTTCGTCAGTCCGACCCTCTGTTTGTCGTCTCGGAAGGTCGTCAGAAGGGGCTCCCCGCCTCTAAGTCCACAATTGCTCGGTGGATCCATTCGGCCGTCCTGGAGGCATGTGGGAGCTTCTTGGGCAGTTCGTCACCAAGCTATGGCCTAGCAGGTTTGCAAGACTGCAACTTGGTCGTCCATCCACACCTTTGTGAAATTCTACAAGGTGCACACTCAGGCTTCTGCGGATGCAGGCCTGGGTAGGAAGATACTGCAGGCGGCGGTTTTGCACCGGCCGACCTAGTTCTCTGTTCTTACTATCCCGCCCTGGGGACTGCTTTTGGACATCCCATGGTTACCTGTGTCCCCCAATGAAGCAAGAAAGCAAGAGGGATTTTTGGTTCTTACCATAAAATCTCTTTCTTGGAGCCTTCATTGGGGGACACAGCACCCTCCCTTTATGTTGTACCGTATTGGCCAACGTGCCGTTGTTTTGGGTTGGTACATAGGTTGAGTTGTTTATACTTGTTCCTACCACTGCTTTTGCACCAACTGAGTTGCCTGGTGCCTGTCGGAGGGTGTATACTGCCGGGGAGGAGTTATTTTTCTTTATTTGCATAGTGTCAGCCTCCTAGCGACAGCATCACACAGCCATGGTTACCTGTGTCCCCCAGTGAAGGCTCCAAGAAAGATTTTACGGTAAGAACCCAAAATCCCTCTATACTGTATGTGTGTGTACATATATGGTACATACATATACAGTGTGTGAATTTTTTTAAAATTTTTTAGAACATTACAAAAAAATATATAATATAATACTTTTTATATATTTTTGGGTATTATTTTGCCTGCAACTTTTTATCTATTTGTCCCATATTTGTTTGCTTTTTTTTTTTATTCTATTTTTTTTGTCTTGTACACTTTTTTTTCCACCTAATTCTTCAAAAGTTGGAGCCAAAATCCAAATCACTCTTTATTTTTGTCTTTAACTTTTTTAAACACAACAAAATGTAGGCAAAGTAATACAAATAATTGATAGGGCATATTGACGTTTTTTTCTTACTTCTTAGTCTTTCTGTTTTCACCTAAGGGCTTTGCGCCAAATTCATCAAAATGGTGAGCACAGTGTTTGATGAATTCAGGACAAAATACAAAACCCCCAAGAATAAACTTTGTGACATGATTGCAAAAGGCATTAACTTTAATGCATCGGTAAAGATCCTGACGTCTGCGCCTACTTCTCTTTAGAAGTTTTGACACTTTGGAAAGCAGAGGTGAAGGATATATTTAGGCTGCGGTGCCTGAGGTTCACTATTTCATCACCCACTAAGTCACCGGGGGAACTTTAGACCCTCTCCTGTATGACAATAATAAAGACCACATCTCATAAAACAATATATGGTATTTGGACCTTATAAAGGGGGATCCCAAGCTGCAGAACGCAGGACATTTCCATATGTTTTACAGGACCATTGAATAAACATTTATATATTTAATGCTAGCAGATGAAAGAAGTAATAGGAAATACAGGATTTTTAAACATTTTTACATATTTAAAAGGTTTGTTCTGAACATTATTACAACACACGTTTTTTGCTTTCTCCTCGTTCTGGTGGAACGTCTTTATTTTTATGCTAATAAAGTAATTTTTGCATTTTTTTTTTTAGTCGTTACACACACCTACTTTTTAAAGTATTCACTTTTCAAGTCAATTTTAAGGCTTTTTTTTTTGTTCTCTGTTATGACCTGGTGGTTAGGAGCACCCGAAAAGACCTGATGGTTAAACCAACAAAGGACAAGCTCTGTGATGTGGGAGCTCTGCTGACCGCAACCCCTAATCCTATCACACACACTAGAAATAGCCGTGGATCGTTCCTGACTCTCCCTAGACGCCTCTTCACAGCCTAAGAGCTAACTAGCCCTAGAGATAGAAAATAAAGCCTACCTTGCCTCAGAGAAATTCCCCAAAGTAAAAGGCAGCCCCCCACATATATTGACTGTGAGTTAAGATGAAAGTCACAAACACAGAAATGAAACAGGTTTCAGCAAAGGGAGGCCAGACTTACTAAACAGACTGAGGATAGGAAAGGTAACTTTGCGGTCAGCACAAAAAACTACAAAAGACCACGCAGAGTGTGCAAAAAGACCTCCACACCGACTCACGGTGCGGAGGTGCCACTCTGCATCCCAGAGCTTCCAGCTAGCAAAACAAAATCATGATAGCCAGCTGGACAAGGAAACAATGAACAAATAATAAACTAGCAGGGACTTAGCTTCTGCTGGATTAGACAGGACACGCGACAGATCCAAGAGCGAACTGAACCAGTACAAGAACATTGAAAGCTGGCATGGAGTAACGATCTGAGTGGAGTTAAATAGAGCAGCCAGCCAAAGAATAAACTACGTCACCTGTGGAAGGAACCTCAGAAGCAGCAGCTCCACTCACAGCCACCAAAGGGAGTCCATGGACAGCACTCGCCGAAGTACCATTCATGACCACAGGAGGGAGTTTGATAACAGAATTCACAACAGTTCTCGTAGCAGAAGCCGAATGGATACCCCCAAGTTTTTGAAGGGCTTTGCACCATTGAAGAGGATTTGGAAAGTTTGTTCTCAGCCTCTGTTGCAAAAACTGCGCGCGCATAGCTTAGAGGGGTCTTTTTGGAATAAGTCGATTTTAAACAGCCTGCACTTGTTAAAAATAATAATCTTCACTGCTCAGATTTTGGATTCAAATCCCCTTGGAGAACTAAAAAATATATATTTTTTAATATTAAAAAAAAAATCTACTTTTACACCCCCCCCCCCCCCCCTTTTTCCGGTTATAAAAATGAAGAAAAAAAATAATAAAAAAAATCAAAATATTTTTTATAGTCAAACGATCGAAAGTCTGATTTATAAAATCATCTAACCTGTATGGTAAAAAGCCAAAATTTCCCATTTTTCAGTCATTCCTCTCACAACCGTAAATGCTATAAAATGCGATCAAAATGTTGTATGTAGCCTCAAGTGGAATGATAAAGTCCGCAGCTCATCTAAAAGGCAGAAATGGTAAGAAAAATGTTCCTGCCTTCTCTCTCTGTTGCCTGGCTATTTTTCAGTGCTGTACACTTTTTTTTTCAAGCGCAGTGTATGTAGCTCTTCTGACAGATAATGGTAAAGGCAGTGCAGAATTTTTGCAAATTTGCAGCGACATGGGAGTCAGGCAGGTTTTGCTGTGGATGTTTTTGCAGAATTGCCACTATCCTCTTCTCTGGACAACCTGGGCACTTCCATTTTTTTGTGTTCTGTCGTCACCTTGTTGCTTCTCGGCAGGTCTCATTTTGCCTCTTGAGTCCATGAATGAGCCACACATCACATTCAGCTTAATCTGGATGATGGGATTGGTACAGACCTTGATTTTCCGTTTATTATATACATGAAAAAAAATCTAAAAAAAAAACAAAAAACTTCTTGGGGGGGTTGTTCAAAATACATCTGCATGAATATACAAACAGATTTAGTTTTTTCAACTTAAGGATTATTAAAGTCACACTGTCACTGGAATTTAGAGTAAAAACCGCACACATTAATAAATATGTATCTTACACTTGATGGGGCTGGTGAATTTACTGTGAAAATTAAGGTGGATGGCTGTAAAATGCTGATATTAAGATGAGCATAGTGAGAGAGCTCAGGAATCCAATTGTATTCAGTCTCCACCCTTCTGACTGACAACTGCAGCATGTACTGAGCAGTGTGAGATCTCAGCAGGGAGGAGAGACGCTGAGAAACTGCTCAGCTGCAGCAGGCAGGAGGGATGTTTGATTTGCCTTCAGTCAGGCTAGCTGGGTGGAGATTCAGCAGGGAGGATGGACACTGAGGAGCTTTAAAGCAAGCAAGGTGGGCTGACATTCAGCAGGAAAAGGGTACACTGGGGAGCTGTCACTCGGGCTAAGTGGGCGGAGATTCAGCAGGAAAAGGGTACACTGGGGAGATGTCACTCGGGCTAGGTGAGCGGAGATTCAGTAGCAGGGAGGAGGGACACTGAGGAGCTGGCATTCAGGTTTGGTGGGAAGAGGTTCAGCAGCAGGGGGGAAAGACACTGAGGAGCTGGCACACAGGTAGGTGGGCAGAGGATCAGCAGCAGCAGAAGGGAGGAGGGACACTTAGGAGCTGGCACTCAGGCTAGGTGAGCGGAGATTCAGTTGCGGGGAGGAGGGGCACTGAGGAGCTGGCATTTAGGCTAGGTGAGCGGAAATTCAGTAGCGGGGAGGAGGGACATTAAAGAGCTGGCACTCAGGCTAGGTGAGCAGAGGTTTAGCAGCAGCAGGGGGGGGGGACACTGAAGAGCTGGCACTCAGGCTAGGTGAGCAGAGGTTCAGCAGCAGCAGGGGGAGGAACACTGAGGAGCCGTCACTCAGGCTAGGTGGGCAGAGGTTCAGTAGCAGGGAGGAGACTCGGGCTAGGTGAGCGGAGATTAAGCAGCAGGGAGGAGGGACACTGAGGAGCTGGCACTCAGGCTAGGTGAGCAGAGGTTCAGCAGCAGCAGGGGGGAGGAACACTGAGGAGCCGTCACTCAGGCTAGGTGGGCAGAGGTTCAGTAGCAGGGAGGAGACTAAGGCTAGGTGAGCGGAGATTCAGCAGCAGGGAGGAGGGACACTGAGGAGCTGGCACTCAGGCTAGGTGGGCAGAGGTTCAGTAACAGGGAGGAGAAACACTGAGGAGCTGGCACTTGGGCCAGGAAGGCTAAGATGAGGGGTCAGCAGTAGTAATAGGATGACTACAGGACTATTATTGGTGATCTATCCTAATAATGAGTAAGCCTAGACAAACTCTTTACTTATTATGTGGCTTTCTGCTGTTTGTAATATATTTGTTTGTCTCTGATTTTTCTTGGCAGAGATTGTGCAGTGGATCCAACTTGCGTCCTGTGCATGGAGTGTTTCCTGGGAAGCGTTCACAGAGAGCACCGGTATAGGGTTAGTCGTCTGCATTCTGACATGTCCAATATATAATTTCTTTCTATTTGACTGGCAGGGCTGCCACCAATCCTGAGGGACTGCAGCGCTGCTTTACCTTTAGATCTCCTCTAATCTGTGCTCTGTCTCAATGTGTTGCAGATGACAACTTCAGGAGGAGGAGGCTTCTGTGACTGTGGAGATGCTGAAGCATGGAAAGAAGGGCCCTCCTGCCAGAAGCATGGCCTTAATATATCTGAAAGTGAGACAGAGGTAAAGCCGTCATGTCCCTACTCACTGCTGCTTCATCGCTGCTGGCATAGTAAGCACAGCAAGTCCTGGTACTTTCCTCCACCATGCTAGACTGTGTTCAGGTTTGAAAAAAAATGGGCAGCAATGGCGACTGTAGTGTAGTCTGTCACCACAAAATGACTGTTCAAACCAAGCACAGGTGCTAGGTGCACCTCTGGTGTGGCTGAGCAGTTCAGTGCACCTTTCTACCTACTTGTTATCTATTTATCGCTGCCCCATTTTTGGCTCCTGTAAATCCAGAGCTGTCAATCAAGGAAGAGGTGGGGTGAAGATGAATGCAAAAGAAGTTGGTGGGAAGGTTCACTGGACGGCTAGACAACAAACGGGGGTGCATCGAGCGCCTGTGCTTCATATGAACAATCATATTGAGCTGAAAAAAGTCCCTTAATAAAAAAAAAAAAAAACATTCTGTAAATAAGTGAAAAGGGGTAAGTGAAATAATGGCCCTAACATGACAATGTAAGGAGACTTATATGCTATGCATGCTCCTTTGGTAGCTTAAATATGCAAATTGCCTCTTCAGAGAGGAAAAGGACTAGAACGTTATAGCGCCACCTGTTGGAATCAGCGATCCTAAAAGTCACTATTGACCCTTTAATGGGCCTTGCAATACATGTCATATTGCATATGCATACAAATCATGGCTTTGGTAGTCATGTAAAAAGCATGGGGCCAGAGACACCATTATTAAAGCATGGTGTGCATGCATTTGTGTGACATTTCTAGAAGGTGGTTGCCCTCGAAATATTGCAAAGGAGATTACTGATAGCCTTTGTTGAACTTTTCTTGATGCTGTGTTCATCATCATACACTTGGCACTTTCCCTCACTTCCCAGCATACTACCATTGCCCTATGTATTGCTAGCTCTGAACTGAAAGCCTGCCCGGCAGCGGGGTGGCTGAGGCCCGCCTTCACGCCCGCCCGGCAGCGGGGTGGCTGAGGCCCGCCTTCACGCCCGCCCGGCAGCGGGGTGGCTGAGGCCCACCTTCACGCCCGCCCGGCAGCGGGGTGGCTGAGGCCCGCCTTCACGCCCGGCCGGCAGCGGGGTGGCTGAGGCCCGCCTTCACGCCCGCCCTGCAGCGGGGTGGCTAAGGCCCGCCTTCACGCCCGCCCGGCAGCGGGGTGGCTGAGGCCCACCTTCACGCCCGCCCGGCTGCGGGGTGGCTGAGGCCCGCCTTCACGCCCGGCCGGCAGCGGGGTGGCTGAGGTCTGCCTTCACGCCCGCCCGTCAGCGGAGAGCAGAGGTCTGCCTCCACGCCCGCCCGGCAGCGGAGAGCTGAGGTCTGCCTTCACGCCCGCCCGGCAGCGGACAGCCGAGGCCCGTCCGCCCTCTAGATTAAATTATTATTTAATCCGTAATACTCATTATTTTTTTATTTTTTTTTCCTTTTAAAAGGATCCTCTTATTAACCTGTCAGAGGATATGGTCGCTCGGGCCTACAACATTTTTGCCATCATGTTTCAATACACAGTGAATATTCTCACATGGGAAAAAGATAACGAGCTGCCTCCAGGCCTGGAGCACACGTAAGTATTACATTATACATAGCAAACTGTTACCAATGCACATATTAAAGGGATTCTCCAATACTTTGGTTTTGATAAACTCTGGTTAGAATCGGTCATCAAAATCTGATCGCTGGAGATCAACCTCACCGATCAGCTGTTATCGGCGGCTAGATGTAAGGAGCGGGACCGCGCGACTCCGTACACTGGGTAGTGTTGCCAAGAACTGCAGCTTAGTACCTGGGAAAGATCTCTGTTTACATCCTGACACCTCCAGAGCTAATGACAGCTTATCGGTGGGGCTGACGGGTATCGGACCCCCTCCTATCTAATGACTTATCCTAAGCTTACATTATTTTTAGTATAACCCCTAATCAAAGTTACCTGAAGGGAAACTACCATGGTGAACATATTAATTCTGTCAGCATTTTGTATTGCAGTGAAAGTTTCAAAGGGGTTGCCTGGCCTTAGGCTACAAGTCTGCAGTCAATATATGTGACTGCAGACTTGTAAATACTCACATAACGCGCACCGTGCGCTGTCAGGATTCTCTGGCTCCAGAAGCGGGGATTATGTGATTTGCATACTTCTGATCACATTCCGACTAGACGTGTCCGGCCTCACTCAATACACTTGCGTTGAGCAAAGCTACACACATCTAGTCGGAATGTGACCCCATGTATGTAAACTGCATACTTACAGTCACGCTCTTGCTGCTTCCAGAACTGGCACACGCGTGATGTGACCATTCACAAGTCTGCAGTCACATAGAGTGACTGCAGACTTGTAGCCCAAGGCCGGACAACCCCTAATTTTCCAATACTGGATATTTGCAACTGGTTTCTTATCTCCAGCAGCACAGATACTCCTGCTGTACGCCCCTGCTGCTGACTGATCTGCTTCTGTGACGGGCCGTGTACTCTGTGCGGCCTCGATAGCCATCCGTAGCAAAGGGAAAGCCTCAGAAGCAAAGCTGCAATCAGAGCAGTGAGTCTTCCTGCTGTTACATCAGTAGCTGGAGTTTGCAGCATTAATACTCGGATAGAGGGAGGAACACTTAAGAGAGTATCCCGGTAGTTAAAATGACACTAGATTGCCAGAACGGATCTCGTGTGTCTCCTGTGAGAATGGCGCAGTGGTCATGTATGTGCCGCTGCTCCACTGGAAGTACCAAGTACCACGCATGGCTATCTCAGTAAGCCCCACTGGCTCTGGACAAGAATCTCATTTTTATTTATTGTGTATTTAAAGGGGTTCTCCTGGCTTTAGCTACATTTCTGCAGTCAGTCTGTGGGACTGCAGATTTCTGCATCCTGACAGTATGAAGTGTTGTGCACACTGTCAGGATTCTGCTTTGTTGTCTGCTCAAGCAGGCATTTTGCATACCACCTTCTCATCCAGTTCTCTCAACGTTGGAAAAGTTGGCAGTCGGCACTTGTCCACGACTATGCGAATAGCATACGTATGGTCACATGAGCGTCTACTGGATCTAGAATCAGGGCAGGATCCTGACAGTGTGCACATTCTGCAGCAATTGGGAAGCACACAAACTGAAGCATGAAAAAAAACAAAAAACTTTCATGTATGAATTATTAGAATGCGGTTATGAATGGAGATAGTCTACATTTTTCGTTTGCCGCAGGGAGAAAGAAGAAAATTATTACTGCATGCTTTTTAATGATGAAGTCCATACCTACGAGCAGGTCATCTACACTCTGCAAAAAGCTGTGAATTGTAGCCAGAAAGAAGCAATAAGTTTTGCAACGACTGTGGATCGAGATGTAAGTACTTGGGTTTCCTAAAAGGCATTATCAGCGGGCGGGCATTTTATGATCAGTGGTGGTCTGATCGATAGAGCTGGCATAGCAGCCATAGTACTGGCATAGCAGCTATAGTGCTGGCATAGCAGCTATAGTGCTGGCATAGCGGCCATAGTGCTGGCATAGCGGCCATAGTGCTGGCATAGCGGCCATAGTGCTGGCAAAGCAATGCGTTTTCTTTGCTGTTTTCTCCTGTGTGTCAGCTGTGGAGGGGACTCATAGGGATACGGTACTACATCTACAGTGTGGCCACTTTATTCTCCGCATTGTTGGGGATCCCAGACTTTAGACACCCGTCATGTAGTGCATAACAATCTGCTATTATTTTATAAGATAAGAATACCCATTTAAAGGGCTTGTGTACATTTAAGGACAATTTTTTTAATACTTGTATTTCTTCTAAAAAATATTTTTGCAATTGCATTTCATTAATTGCTGGCTTTTCAATGGGTTAACTGAGAATCTGTCAGTGAGCGGATTCTAATTCTCCGATGGTAAAATTTGTATCTCGTTTTATGTCTTTTTGATCATCTCTCAGATGATTTATGACCACAGACCAGCTCAAAGTTAAAAGCGGAAGGAAACAAAGCCTGTGATAGTGTGACGGGAGTCACTATAGAAAATATTAGTCCCAGAAGTGGAGAGAAGGACTACAATGACAGATAGCAAAATATATACTACTTACAGAATCCGCAAAGGGGGGTCAAACAATCTGAGGTCAGGTCTAGGGAATGGCTTAGTGCAACAAGGGGACGTCTGAGACGAAATCCAATTCACAAGCCGAGGTCAGGAAAACCAGAAGACAAGACGGTTTACAGGAAGCAGGCACAAGAGAAGGAAGGGAATAAAGTCAGGCTGGGTCAGGAACAGAGCACAGAGGGATCAGACTTACACTGGCAGCAGCAAGTGCACGATTGACACTGGATGGAGGAGCTAGCATGCTTAAGTAGAAGGCTAATCAAGGAAAGTAGACACAGATGATTGCAGCCCAGACCCAGTACAACCAACACAGACTGACAGCCCATACATAAAGTAACATATCAGACAGAGTGGCGATCGTGACAGCCAAACTCTGCAACATTTTTAATTTAACCAGAATTGCAAAAATTATTTTTAGTCCCAAATACTTACATTTAAGTTAAAATTTGCCCTCACAGGCGGACAACACCTTTAACCCCAATTTTTTTTTTCTGTTTTAGGGGCGAAGATCAGTGCTGTATGGGAGTTTCCAAAACTGCGATCAGGCAAAATCCGTTATCGTGGTGAGTGGATTTTCATGTTCTAGTAAGTAGTAACCTGACTCAGTGTTACATTGCTAGATGAGCAGTGACATGACTCCTCACTCCTGCGCCTAATGTCTAAACTTAGTGGCTTGGATGTATCCTATGATGAGGGAGATTTTTGGAACTTCCTGATCTTGTGCATTGCAGACCTTGCTCGGGTCTGACTTAAAAGTTGCTAAAACAAATATTTATATTTTGTATATATATATATATATATATATATATATATATATATATATACACACATATATATATATATATAATATATATTTTTTTAAATGTATGATTTAGTGCATGACTGCATTGATTGTAGTATCAGAGATGTGTAGGACCGGACGCTGCCACTCTGCCTGGCAAACAGCAAGGGTGACATGTATTTCGACACGTTTAACTACAAAAAAAATTCTTCAAAGTGCTGCTTTAAGGGGTTAATTTGTTAAAAGATCAAATAAAAAATTACAGCGCTCTTTATCATAATATTTTAGTGATCTAGTCTTGTCTTGCTTTTTAGAGAAACACCAGTCGCCAAACGAAACCTCTTAAGGTCCAAGTCATGCATTCAGCTATTGTTGCCCACCAGACATTTGGACTAAGAATCCTCGGCTGGCTGGGACAAATTATTGGTTACTCAGGTAAAGTAAGAGTGAATATTTTTTTTAAGAATCTACCATTAGTCTCTCCTTTAGTCGCATTGCTAAAGAACATCTCTGTAAGGTTAGGTCCACACCACATTTTAAAGAGGACCTGTCACCAGAGAGTGTCCAGTTTTTATTTTTTTCCAGAGATATGTGCTTTTTATTTTATTTTTTTTAATTTTATGGTAGTTACCTAGGGGGTGTGGCTCACATGGTAATTATGCATAGCTAAAGACATGCCCCAGAGGATCCTGTGAGCCACTCCCCCTTGTAATGACCATAGAGATCATATATATGATATAAAAATTTGTATATCCAATTGTGTGCAAAACTATATGTAAAATGTAGATGAGGGATGACTTTAGTGTGCTGATGATCCACTTGAGTCAGGAGAGTGATTTACAGGCTCTCCAGGTTTGCTTGGAAAGTTGGAGCCTTGACAAAGTTATCGTCCAGGTTGGGGATTACTTGGATCCCCTTGGTCCGCGGAATAGCCATTACGGCCGCCATGAACTTCATGAAGACCCCGAGGAAAGTGGTCAGCCCAAAGGGAAGGGCCTCGAACAGAAAGAGATCCCGTCGTACTGCAAAGCGAAGAAACCTCTGCTGACCTGCAAAAGAATGTAGAGATAAGTGTCCTGGATAACCACTAAGCAAAGGAATATCTCGAATTCCATGGAGGCTATGAACGAATGAAGATACTCAATTCTAAAATTACGGAAACCATGCTCGTCTGTTCCGAAGCTTGAGATCCAGGATGGGAATGGAGCCATCTTTCTTGGGAACCAAGAACAAATTTTAATAAAACCCCATTGTGGAGGAACGGGGATGCCTAAGTTGAGAAGCCTGAAAAACCCTGAGGAGAGAGGAGGGTCTCTTGGGGGGGGGGGGGCGCGGACCAAAGAAAAAAAAAAAAACTATTTTGGGGTAGAGAAGTTTGTATATATATATATATATATATATATATATATATATATATATATATATATATATATATATATATATATATATATATATATATATATATTTAATTTGCAGCCACACAAAAAAAAGTGTTCCATGTACAGGGTAGAAAACGTCACGAAATCTGCACATGTGAACACATACCACGAATGCACCCGGCCAGGTGAATGTTCCTGTACGTGCTGATGCTCGGTGTTGACTCTCCTCCTTATGTTATATTTTTTCAGATGGGTTAAGACGGATTCTGTGCCAGGTCGGTTTACAAGAAGGTCCAGATGGTGAAAACTCGTCTTTAGTGGACAAGCTAATGCTGTGTGATTCCATTCTCTGGAAAGGTAGCAGTAGTTAGAGAGACGCACAAGATGCGACTTGTATCTGCGTTTCCATTTGCTCTTGCGCCGTCCGCGAACAGATTTCATGCTTTTTTTTTTTTCTAGGTGCAAGAAACTGCTACCATCAGCTCTTCATGAGCAGTTTACTAATGGACCTTAAATACAAGAAGCTTTTTGCTATCCGTTTTGCAAAAGTAAGTGTCTAATTTCCTACCTGCACTTTTTTTTGGGACTATTGTTCATTATTATATCGTATCGATTTGGGCTTCAAAGCCTCCGTCGGCAGATTAAGTGGCGAGAACAGCCCCGCATGCCACTCTGTTATTCCCATGAAACCTGAAGGACCCCATTAGTTACAGCGGGGGTCAGCGGTATATGCGGCGTACAACCCATCCAGGAAAGTGTTGTGGCTCCCTTTATATATAGACTCAGTTAAAGGGGTTGTCCTTTAATGGATAACCCTTTTTTTCAATTGGGCAGGAAGGTAAAAAAAAATTATACTCCTCTCTAGTCAGTGCTGCATCTTCCATCTGCTGTAATTGACATCAAGGGCGCTGTATAAGCGCTGCAGCCAATCTTTTTTCCGCTCAGACAAATAAAACGTGAACGCTGCACACAATCAGCGCACACTGATTGGCTGCAGCGCTCACTTAATACTCTATTTCGGATGTTGATCTTAGCAGACTGGCTGGAGATACAATGCTGACCACAAGGAGGGGGAGTACCAAGTGTTTTTTCATCTCCTTGGACCCATTATTGAGGAGGACAGTATTAAAGGTGCCTGGTAATCAATGAAGGGGCCCTGACACTTGCTCCAGTACCACAGCACCTTCATTTATACCATCAGGACTTATCTGATACTTGGGGTCCGTCTTAAGAGCAGTCCACTGTACCCCTTTAAGATCTGATTTTCTGCAGACGTTTGTTTTCATCTTAGCCTTGTGTTTAATGTTGCTTAGGTCTCTTAACATTCAGTCCAGGAGGAGGCATGATAAGAGGTACAGCAGATAATATAGCAATACGTTTACGGTGATGTAGCAGATGGGCATTTCGAGTCCCATTTAGCCCCTTTAACGTTAAAGCTCTTTAAGATTACCATGAAAGGCCAGTGTGGATTAGAGGTGAATTTCCCCCTTGTTGTTTAGAATTACCAGCAGTTGCAGAAAGATTTTATGGAGGATGATCACGAGCGAGCAGTGTCCGTGGCTGCTTTGTCTGTGCAACTCTTCACTGTACCCACAATGGTGAGTAAATGCCCATTGTTTTTGAACTGATAGATGCCACCCCTTGTCTTTTCTTACCTTCTTCTCACTAGAACTATGAGCGATTGCAGACTGATTATGTCAAAGACGACCACGACAGTGAGTTCTCAATCATTGACCTCTCGGTACAGATAATCACGGTGCCTTCACTTGTAAGTATCTGAGTTACTTTGCGCAGCCAGACACATACCGTCCGTAAACTAGTAAGTATTAACACGTGACATGTAACTCCACAAAACCAACACATGGCAATGTTCATTGTCCCTTTTTTTCACTTGTGTATGTATTTAGGGCATTTTTAACATCATACTGTATGCTCTGTAAACTAAAGGAACTCCTGACGTTCACCTCCAACAGAAGGTCATGACGTGTCCCAGTGTTAATAAACTCAGTGGGATTTGTAGCCTATAGCTAGAGTTGAGCAACACAAAGATGATTTGTATGTCACTGGTCCTGCAGCCATTACAGTAGTCCATGGCCGCTAAACCTGAACCATGCCAATCTCGTCTTACCTACCGGTATTTCCAACGCTTTTTCAGGGCTACCCTTCTTGGGGCCTAATAATCAGAAGAGTTGTTCAGGATGCGGGCAGGTAGGGGGATGTTCGCAGGGCCAAAGATCCTGAGTCCGCAGTCTACCTCCGAGGCCGCAGACTACCTCCTAGGCTGCAGACTACCTCCTAGGCCGCAGACTACCTCCGAGGCCGCAGACTACCTCCGAGGCCGCAGTCTACCTCCGAGGCCGCAGTCTGCCTCCGAGGCCGCAGTCTACCTCCGAGGCCGCAGTCTGCCTCCGAGGCCGCAGTCTGCCTCCGAGGCCGTAGTCTGCCTCCGAAGCCGCAGACTCCCTCCGAGGCCGCAGTCTACCTCCGAGGCCGCAAACTGCCTCCGAGGCCGCAGTCTGCCTCCGAGTCCGCAGTCTACCTCCGAGTCCGCAGACTACCTCCGAGGCCGCAGTCTGCCTCCGAGGCCGCAGACTCCCTCCGAGGCCGCAGACTCCCTCCGAGGCCGCAGACTCCCTCCGAGGCCGCAGACTCCCTCCGAGGCCGCAGACTCCCTCCGAGGCCGCAGACTCCCTCCGAGGCCGCAGACTCCCTCCGAGGCCGCAGACTCCCTCCGAGGCCGCAGACTCCCTCCGAGGCCGCAGACTCCCTCCGAGGCCGCAGACTCCCTCCGAGGCCGCAGACTCCCTCCGAGGCCGCAGACTCCCTCCGAGGCCGCAGTCTGCCTCCGAGGCCGCCGGGCCAAGGTCCTGTGAATCTTTTTGCTCAACTCTACCTATAAGCTTCCACAGTAAAAAACAAAAACAATTGGAAATATTTATCAATACTAATTCTTAAACCAGGAGCAGATTTCTGGCATCTTATTTGGAATTGTGGTATAATACGAAGATACTGGAGTGAAGTGATAATTAAATTGGAACGGATAATTGGGATACCTATTGAGTGTGTCCCAGAGATATGCATCTTGGGTATTGTGGATGAAGAATTGTGGTCGCATTATGATAGGATATTTCCCCGGGAGGTTATATTTATTGCTAGGAAAGCAATAGCACTAAGGTGGATGGGGGGGAAGCCTCCCACTATCAACCAGTGGAAAAAATGAGTTAATAATATAATACTGTATGAGAATATATTATATAGAAATAGAGGATGTCCCCAGAAGTTTCTCAGGATTTGGGAGAGATGGTGTGACTCACCCTTAACGCATTTATCCTCTAATGCCATGACTTCGTCAATTTCACATTACGAGCCCTGACGTGTGTTCCTTCAAACAAGTGACTGTGATATATGATATGCATAGACTAAAAGAGTGTACTTTTGATATGGCCCGAACTGGTACGTGTTCTAAATTTTGATAAGAAACTAGCTAATTTAGGTAAGAGTTGCAATGCTTCATGACGGAACTCGTTCTAATACACTATGTTCCAACCTGTCCGTTTTTCTGTATTTGTTCACTCTATTGTTGAGAGTGTGATGTTGCGTTCATTTTGTTGTATTGAATGGATAAAGGTAAATGAATCATTCGGACATTATACTATGATATTATATGCTTGTAAGTTTTATCCTGTGTAATCTTTAAAAAAAAAGAGTTTAAAAAAAAAAACAACAACTAATTCTTAGACCGCACAGACGTCGAAAGAGCAGAGGCTTCTCTTCCTCTCTGCTCTGTTGATGGGGCGTGACTGCCGGTGTCATGCTGAACATAGCCTTAATTGCTATAATGAATGCACCTTTATTACTAGTATTATTGAGTTAGTCAACAGACAAGTGATTAGTATGATTACAGACAAGTATATTTTCTCCTTCGGCACTGTTTTGTCGTCCGTGCAGCCCCCACTGCTCCACCACTGTCTAGCGGATGAAGCAAGGAGGCGGACGATTCCTTCCCATCTCCCTATGAAAGGGAGAGTGGATTGAGGGTTTTTTATCTTTATCCCTTCATCGTCCAAAAAATCACCAACGACAGCAGCTGCGCAATGGAGGTACCTGCACTACAGCGAAGGTACCTGCAACATTGTCCGAAGGACATCTCCAGCCAAGCGCTGAGAAGGGGGGACTCTGAGCAGTCCGGGCACAGGCAGCAGACTTTTCCTGGCAGGGGGGGGGTGTTCCGTTTTTGGTGCCCGGATATAAATTTAGTCCCCATCTTTGGCCTTGTATAGGCTGAAGCTCCGCCCCCAATGTGACGCATTTTGGTCCCGCCTATTTTTCCGGCACTTCTAGTTCTGAACGAGAGTTGTCCATGAAATCTCGTCTGCCATCTTCCTACACCATGTCGCAAGCTGACAGGGCCTCCGGATGCTCAGGAAGACTCCTGATTGCCCGGATAGCGACGCGGAGTGTGATTCTCGTGGCTGGGACACAGGACCTGGGTAAGGAGCACTGCCATTAGCTCTCTCTCTCTCCCTTTCAGTATCCTATCCTCTGTGGGAACCCTGATTAAGGGGGCACATAGGAGTACATCAAGTCCCATAAGACTCTTGCAGTCTTTTTCACTTCATGTAACTCCTGCCAGTCTGCTTTCCAAAAGCTCAAGAGTTCGCCGCTCTGCAAAGCCTGTGGCCCCAAATGCGCTCAGGAGCCCCCCGCTGACACTGAGCCCAGTGTCCTTAGTCCTCCTGAGTGGCTCTTATCTCTGTCGCAATCAATGACTTCTCTAGCCAAAGCGCTTGAATTCTTCAGTGTTCCTGCTGGGGATCGTGGCATTCGTACGTCTGACGCAGAGGGACCCTCCCCTACACGGGAACAGTCGACTAGCAGGTGCCGCACAAAATCTAGAAACGTACAAGCGTCTAGGAAAACTCGATTCTGAGTATGAATATGACGTCTCCTTAGATCCGGGTTCGCCAGACTTTGAGGACGGTGGATTCTCTGATTGAGCCCGTCAACCAAACTCTGACGTTTGATGAAGACTCCGGCTCTGTGCCTAATCATACTGTGTACTTCAAAATATCTAAGCGTCCTCCTAGAACATTCGCCATTCACCCAGAGTTTTGGGATATAGTTAATCGGCACAGGGAGCGACCGGATAAGTGCTTTACAGGACAAAAACCGCTTGAGGCAAAGTACCCTTTCTCAGCCGATTTGAGAAAAGATTAGCCCGAGTCCCCTGTAGTAAACCCGCCAGTCTCTCGCCTGGCATCCAAAACCCTTCTATCCCTGCTGGACAGAAATCCCACAGACCGCCAGATCTGTCTTCGAGGTCTCAGGTGCGGCTCTATGTCCTTCCATCGCTGAAGCGTGGGTTACTAAAGCAATGGTTTCCTGGTCGGAGGCCTTGGCTAATTCCATTCAGAGCAGAAGTCTTCCTCCGGAGGTAGCGCAGCTGTCTAGCCAAATTTCTCAGGCAGGAGATTACCAGGTACACGCCAACTGTGCGGCTCTATCGGCGGCAAAAGCCATCACGATCAGAAGATCTTTATGGCTCTGACAATGGAAGGCGGATTCTGCGTCAAAAAAGTCTCTGACATCTCTTCCTTACCAGAGTGGGTGTTTGTTCGGAGAGAATCTGGATCAGCTTATCTTCGGATGCCAGAGCAAGTTTCTTCCCCAGCAGAGGCTTAGGCGTCCTTTTCAGCGTCCACAACAAATCCGTTTCCGATCCTTTCGCAACAATCCGGTTTGGTCCACTACCACTACCTCTTCAGGATCAGGACGCTCTTCACGAAGGAACAGAGTACCCCAGACATCCTATAGGTCCAATCAGCAATGGAAAGGTCGGCTCAAACAGTCTGGATCTAAGGGATCTAGGTCCCAGAGCTTTTCCGCCCAATGACTCATGGGGTTATCTGGTCGACACCAGCAGAGTAGGCGGTCGCCTACTTCTGTTTCACCAGGCCTGGCTCTCAGTCGTTCACGACGAATGGGTCAGAGACCTGGTGTCTTCCGGATACAAAATCGATTTATCTTCGCTTCGCCAGGCTCATTTCTTTCCTTCCCGACCTCCAGCATCAAGAGCAAGGGCAAAGGCTCATTCCCGAGCCATAGACTCTTTGCGCCGCAATGTCGTCATTGTCACGGTTCCGGAAAACAAAAGGTTCAAGGGATTCTACTCCAACCTGTTCGTTGTCCCCAAAAAGGATGGAAAAGTGAGACCCATACTAAACCTCAAGCTTCTAAACAAGTTTGTCAAGGTCCGTCATTTCCGCATGGAGTCTCTGCGTTCAGTCATCACCTCAATGGAAAAAGGGGAGTTTCTAGCATCCATCGATATTTGAGATGCTTATCTGCTGCTCCGGATTTTTCCTCCCCACCAAAAGTTCCTGCGTTTCGCCATTCGCGACCAGCACTTTGAATTCACGGCTTTACCCTTCGGCCTCGCTACTGCTCCTAGGGTGTTCACAAAGGTCATGGCGGCCGTCATGTCCATCTTGCACTCTTGGGGCGTGGTCGTCCTACCCTATCTGGACGACCTCCTTGTCAAGATTCCGCGGAGTCTGTTCATATCACTTGCGATACTCTTTCTCGTCTGGGTTAGCTGATAAACTTAGCCAAGTCTTCCCCATTCCAGCCCAGCAGATATCCTTTCTAGGCATGACCCTGGACTCCTCCCGAGGGTTGGTGATTCTCCCTCAAGACAAGGTCCTAGCCCTTCAGCAAGGAGCCCGCACACTTTCTCAGTCATCCCCTCATTCCATCCGCTTTGCGATGAGGGTACTGGGGAAAATGGCAGCAATCAAAGGGGTTCCTTTTGCACAGATGCACCTCCGTCCCCTACAGCATCCTCTTCTAGCAGCTTGGGACAGGAACCCTTTCTCCCTCAACTGCCGCCTATCCCCACGGGTCAGGCAGACTCTCAGATGGTGAACATTGAGTTCTTCCCTCAACTAGGGGCAGTCCTTTCTCCCGGTTCAATGGCTAGTGGTGACTACCAATGCCAGTCTTCTGGGCAGGGCAGCAGTTTTTCGTCACCACACCGCTCAGGGCTGCTGGTCTTCTCCGGATCAGGGACAGGGCCTGCTGTAAGGGACAACATTTTCTGTACCATGTTACTGAATATTTCGGCATTGTCTAAGGAAAAGGAAGTTTGCATCTCTGAACGTCTGTTATTCATTATTGGTAATTCTACCCTTGAAAATGGACTATTTCTTCCTGTCCCAGGCTCGGATGTTGATCACAGAAGAAAACCTGATGACTACAATAATAAAGACGTTCATGGATCA
Source organism: Ranitomeya imitator (assembly GCF_032444005.1). Classification (NCBI taxonomy): domain Eukaryota; kingdom Metazoa; phylum Chordata; class Amphibia; order Anura; family Dendrobatidae; genus Ranitomeya; species Ranitomeya imitator. The sequence goes on along the minus strand of NC_091286.1, from coordinate 37,606,806 downwards.
TTTAAGGCATCGGGATATCCAGGGCAGATTTCAGTTTGAGAGATACACAGCAGTGCAAGCTTTCAAGTTCCGGAGAGTTCAAAGTCTTATTCTGGATCTGAAGTAAGTTCCTCTCAAAAGTCGCATTATATTAAAATGAGCAATTGTTTTGCATCCATCTAGAATTCCTTATGGGTCCATCCACCCAGACTGACAGCTGCAGCTTGTACTAAGCAGTGTCAGATCTCAGCAGGGAGGAGGGACCCTGAGGAGCTGTCATTCAGGCTAGGCGGGCAGAAATTGACTTAAAAGGATCCATTCTGACAAGTAAGTACATCTGTCTCATCAGGCCTAAGCTATTTAATAACATACACAGTTAATATACTGGTGACTGGCAAAATACTATACTGGTGAAAGCCAATGCAGAATATCGAATAATCAGTCTTTAAAAAGCATCAAAATTATCATGAACTTGCCGGGAGATAAATTTGGGGTGTATTTAGACAGTTTTTATGTTTATCTCTTTGTTGGCATACTTTGCTTCCTTCTTTTTGTCTCTTGTGGTGCACCATTTACCCCTCCTCATAGCGATTCACCCTTGAATGTTTCTAAGGCACATAAGAAATATGTTTAAAGCTTCATGTGCAGAAAAAAATGCACCAAATGTAACTCCAGGAAACTTCGGAAGTTTTTTTTAAAAAAAAAAAGATTTTGGTAAATAGAATAAGGAGAATTTCCTGATATAATGTAATGATCTTAATCCATTTCCTCGCCTACCAGAGTGATATCTACTGGTGAGGGAGGGATTCCCAGCGAGAACTACATATCATGCGAATTTCCAGTAAAGAACAGACAACACACTTATTGTGGCATTTTTTTAGGTGCTTGCAAAAATAAATAATAATTAAAAAAAGACACGAATTTCATATGTTTATTTATGCATTTTATTGTTCCCATACAAAAGTAATAAACACATGAAAAAAAATGCCATGTGTGCTGCACTGGAGAAGAAATGCCAAAAGCGCTAAAAACAGAAAAGCATTGAAAAAAGGCAACCAAAAAATGCAGTTTTGTAGTGCATGTAATTCTTTAGTGATTGAGCCTTTTTTTTTTTGTTTTGTTTTTTACATAAAGTAGCAGCATTTTTTTTCTACAAGTGCTACTTGTGAATGCATCTGTAGTCGGGCAATCAGTAAAGGGAAAACTGCCGTTCAAAAACAGTTGGATTTTTTTATTTTTGTTTAGTGCTCGTTTTGTTTACCAGCCACCATTGCAAGTCTAGCAGCGGTGGCCGAATGTATGCAGCGCTGACAAGTGCTTTCCAATAGAGCTTGTAAGTGCTGCTCATAGCTGGCTGGATCGCAGGAGTGCCCTGTTAGCTCACAGCCCTGCCAGCTTCAGTTCCCCTCTGACTCTGCTTGCAATATCTGAGTGTATACGAATCTTGCCAATTTGAACTGCAAGACAAGCAGGAGGCAAGGGAGCAGCGCACTCCTGCAGAAGTTGAGACGCAAACACCCCCCAATAACCCCCACCCCCCCACTTCCCTCCCCAAACTTTCTGCATTGTAATAGAATTTTCAATAAATCCCTTGCTCTCTGCGGATAATGAGTCTCCGTCTACCCGTCACGTGATCGATCGCATTTGTGACCCGCCAAATCAAATGGCTTCTGAGAGACAAGTTACATTAAAAAGGCATGAGAGTGTTCAATACATGTGATTATAGGAAACTGATATTTCTCTATCGCCTTTCATTGGGGGACACAGGAACCATGGGTGTATGCTGCTGCCACTAGGAGGCTGACACTATGCAAATAAAAAAGTTAGCTCCTCCTCTGCAGTGTACACCCCACCGACAGGAAGTAGGATATTCAGTTTAGCTTAGTGTCAGTAGGAGGTGGACACGGGTCTTTCATTAGACCCTTATCTACCTCAATGTGCGTCGTTTCTTTTCAGATTTTTCCGGAGGGATACAGGGTGAGCAGTCACACCTGTAGTCCCACAATGCGGACTATGAGTACGGCGTGTACTGCCACCCCGTATCCTCATAGATCCCTCTCCAGGACCAAGATCCTAGCACACAAGCGTGCTTAGAAGTCCGGTCCTGGCTCCGTCCCCCACCCACTCGCCCACCAGAGCCTGTCGGTTGGAGGAGACGAGGACGTCCATCACAGCTCCGTGGACGTCTCAATCCCTTCAGGTTAGTAACTGCGTGGGATGTTTAGGTGAGTATTTCCCCTAAATTTCCAGATCTTCCCCTTACTCTCTCACAGTGTGGGGGAGTAGTAGTTCCTAAATACGCTGCACTATCTTCTATGGCGGCGCTGATTTTATTTTAAAAAGGGATCCTAGGGGCACCAAGACGAGCAGTGGCTCTGCACTATGGGCTATCCCCTTCATCGGGCCGCAGTGCCCTCCCTGCGGCCGCACTGCGCATCGGCCGCAATGTCACTTTTCTGGCGACTCCGGCACCCCCCCTGCGGGCTTCGGCGCCGTGATCCCCTTTCCGGTGGCGGCGGCCTCTAATTTGGGTCCCGGCTTCAGCCGGGGCCTACTTCGGCGCCGCGTCCCGTTCTCCCTGCGGTCCTGGCAGGCTGCCGCGCTGCTCTGCGGCGCACTGTTCCGGGGCCGCGGCCTCTTTTCCAGCGGCACCGGCCTCTAATTTAGGTCCCGGCTTCCGCCGGGGCCTACTTCCGGTACTGCGCTCCTCCACTTCCGCTTTCTTCGGGCGGGCTTTCTCCCGCCCGACAAACTGTGCCCTGCAATCTCCGCCCACCGGCGCCATCTGGGCTGTCTCCGCCCCTTCCTTTACGTCGCTGCTGAGCACAGGGCAGGAGATTCCAACCTGCCCGCATTTTCACCTGGGGGCACAGCATATCATCTGCGCGGATTGCACCAGAGGCCGCAGGGCAGCAGCTCCATCTTTCTGTTCCACTGCTGTTCTTCAGGCCTGCAGTAAGCTCCGGACAAGAGTGCCCCAGATGTGTCTACCTGTTCTCCTAGGGGCTATCCTTCCTGAGGAGCATCTTCCAAGCCGTGCAGCCTTCCATCTGGACACAGCAGCGCCTGCCGTGAGTACCTCTGCACCGCAGTTTGACTCAAACCCCTAATCTTCTGACATTTCCCTCAGGGGCCCGTTCAGTCTAATTTTAAGGGAGGTCGCCCCCGGCCTCCTACCTTTTCCTGCGTCTTAGTGAAACACTTTCAGGGTTCGCCTTGTAACCACAAGCTGCCCTCAGGCAGGCCTGCAGCAACCCACATTTTGTTCCCCCCTGCTGCTCCGCCTCAAAGCGAAGTCCCCACCCTAGGCTGGGCCTCCCCTCTGTCTCTATCAGTAGCGGATCTCACACGGGTGTCCCAGACCCTTGTGTCCGTGCTCGATCGGTTGCCCCTGCAGCCTTCCGTAGTAGCCAGCGGGTCGCAAGAAGCTCTGTTCGAGTCTTCCAATACAGGCCGCGAAAGATTCAGACGGGAACGCCAGTCTGAGTTCTCTTCTCGGTCCATCTCGCCCCACGGTCCTTCTCTGTGGTCGAGTTCCCCCTTATCCTCCCCCCGGAGTCAGGCGAGGCTTTCTCTGATGTGCCTTCGGAGGATATTTTGGGGCCTGAGTCGAACCATATCTTAACATGAGGGATATGGTTCAAAGCCTCATTGGAGCGTACAATCTGACCTGTGGCAACAAAGATTCCTCTACGAAACCCGCAGATCAGGCGGTTTCGTTTAGATGGTCTAAACTACCTCCCAAGGGATTCGCTCCTCATCCTGAATCGAGGAGCTTCTGGCCAGAGAAAGAGCGAATTCGACCAGACGTTCTCAAAGAGGAAAGCGTCTTGGAGTCTCATATCTCTTTCCTCCGGATCTCATCGCCAACCGGAATGAGAGGCGATGGAGAACGACCTCTCCCCCTGTGGATCCGCCAGCTGCTAGACTTGCCACCAACACAGTCCTCACGCTGTCCGGTGGGGCGACTCTGACAGATTCCATCGATACGATCATGGAATCCTTTGTAAATTCGGCTCTCGAACCTGCCGCATCATCCCTATGCCCGGTTTTCGCTTGCACTTGGGTTTCTAAGTCGGTATCCGAAGGGGCTAAAACAACCCCGTTGGGGCATTCAAGCCGGAGCTCCACCCGACTGGCTGGCGGAAGTTACCACCCAGATTACTCTCGCCGGGGAATAATTTGTTCTCTGGACGTCGCGTCTTCTGCCGCTCAGACACCCAGTAATGTTGTTGCCAGCCATCGTTCTGTTTGGCTCAAGAGTCATCAAAGAAGTCCCTTACGAGCCTGCCTTTTCCAAGGATCACGTCTTTTCGGTTCCAAGCTGGACCAAATTATTAAGGACGCCACTGGCGGCACCAGTTCTCTTCTTAGGCGGCAACTTCGAACAGAGGCCACAGGCACGTTAAGAGAAGAAGGTATTCTTCGACTCACTCCTTCCTGGCGTTCCCGCTACTCCTAAGGTGGTTTCTCCAGGTCCAGGACTGGAAGTTCCACCTAGGCATGACCCACGACTAGACTCTAGCCCGTTTCTCCTGTTCCTCAGGGACGTCTGGGTCTCCTCAGTAGAGGACGCATGGGCCAGGGCACTTGTATCCTCTAGATACAAAATCTTTATTTCACGGCCCTGGGATCGTTTTCTTCGAATCCCAACCTCCAAGACCCCGCTCTAGTCCCGGGTTTCTTTACAGCCATTGTTTCCCTCCTTAGATCCGGGGTAATCGTTCCCGTCCCAGAACAGGAACGGTTCAACGGTTCACAGGCTTCTCTTCGAAGCTTTTTGTACTGACAGAGGACGACAAGGTTCGTCCCAGCCCGGATCTCAATTTGCTGAACAGGAGGTTTCGTCGGAGACACTTCAGGATGATATTCCCTCGTTCAGTAATCGCTTCCATGGAGGCTCAGGAATTTCGGTTTCAGGCTCCCGAAAGTCTATCCATCTTTCCCGACACTCTAGCCGTTGCGGGTGGCTCGTCAACAGGAAGAAGTTCCGTCTTGTTCAGCGCCTCGTATCTCCGGGCATGTTCTTCGACACTTGTCGGACCAGAATCTTCCTTCCCGAAGACAGGATATCCCTCCTTTGTCAGGAAGTTCGCTTGCTCCAGGGTTTTCGGCTCCCCTCCTTTCTGATGGGCCTTAAAGGTCCTAAGGAGGTTGGTTGCAACATCGGAAGCAATTTTCCCTTCGCCAGTTACATTCAAGACTTCTTCAGCAGGCTATTCTATCACAGGGGGACAGGTCTGTCTTCTCCCTGCATTGTCCGATCCGGCTTTCTCCCGGGTCAAACGGTTCCTCGACTGGTGGCCGAGGTCACTTCTCTTATCCCAGTTCCCTGGCAGGTGGTGACGATGGACGCCAGCCCGCTCGGCGGAGGCGCGGGGCTTTGTCACCTGTTCTTTTCAGGGTTGTTGGTCGGCGCAGGAGTCCTCTTTGCCGATCAATGTCCTCGAGTTCCGGATCATCTTTCTGTCTTTCCTTCACTGGGTAAGGATTCTCAGCAGCCTGCCAATTTGAATCCAGACAGACAATGACACAGCAGTGGCATATGTCTACCACCTCTGGCCTCGGCCGAGATTCCAGGATCCTCCTTTGGACAGAGGCAACGGTCCTGGTGAGCTCCGCAGTGCATGTCCCCAGCGTGGACATTTAGGCCGCCGACTTCCTCGGCCGCGAGGGCCTTGTGGCAGGGGACTGGTACTTCAGGAGGTTTCCTATCGGATTGCTCTTCGATGGGGGACTCCAGATGTGGACCTCATGGCGTACCGATTGAATAGGAAGGTCCCTCGGGTCGGCCCAAGGTCCCTCTCACAGTGGTGTTGACACTCTGGCCATTCCTTGGTTGCAGTTCGTATTCCCCTATCGGTTCCCACCCCTTTCCCTTGCTTTCCAAGCTGTCAAAAAAGATCAAGGCGGGATGGGTGCCGGTCATTCTGATCGTCCCGGATTGGCCCAGGAGGTCTTGGTTTGCGGACATCGTCAATCTTCTCGCGGACACCCCTGGTGCCTTCCAAACAGACCCAATCTGCTGTCTCAGGGTCCGATCTGCCACCCGAATTATCGGTCGCTCGGTTTAACGGCGTGGCTGTGGACTCCACAGTTCTAAGAGCGTCCGGTCTTTCGGCCCGGATGGGTCACGCTATAATCCAGGCTAGGAAGCCTTCGTCTACTTCCAGGATATACTATCGTACCTGGAAGGCTTACTTTCCTTCATGCGAGTCCAACCGCTTTTCACCTATGTCCTTTCCCTGCCTTCCATTTGGTTTTCCTTCAGGCAGGACTGGATTCGGGCTTCGCTCTCAGTTCCATAAAGGGCCAGGTTCCTGCGCTCTTCTTCCCTTTAAGAAGACGTGATCTTCTCAGCCACAGGTTAAGACCTTCCTTCAAGGAGTGGCCCACGCTGTTCCTCCGTACAGGGCCTCTGTGGATTCATGGGATTTAAAGGTTGTGCTGGTTGTTCTTAGGGGTTCCCCCCTTTTGAGCCTCTGAGGGAGTTTTTCCCCTGTCAGTTCTATCTCGGAAGGTGGCTTTTCTCAGGTCCATCTCTTCGATCCGCCGCGTTTTTGAGTTGGCGGCCATTTCTTGCCGACCTCCTTTCTTCTTTTTCCACCAGGACAAGGTGGTCCCAGGCCTCCGCCTTCCTTCTTTTCACGAGGTGGTTTTCATCTTTCCACCTCAACGAGGACATCGTTCTACCTTCCTTTTGTCCAGCTCCGACTCATCCTCTGGAGCGATCGTTGTACAGGCTGGACCCCGTCAGGGCAGTGAGGATCTCCCTGGCTAGCACGGCCGCTTTCCAAAAGATGGATTCTCCTTTCGCCATCCCTGATGGCGTGCGTAGAGGCCTGCCGGCTTCCAAGGCGACTATTGCTCGCTCGATCAGAATGGCAATTTTGGAAGCTTACCGGGTCTAGATTAGAGTGCCCCCTCCTGAGATAAAGGCTCACTCTACCCGGGCAGTCGGCGCTTCCAGTGCGGTATGTCACAGGGCTTACGCCGACGGCTTTGCAAAGCGGCAACCTGATCTTCCATCCACGCCTTTCGCCGGACTACGGCGGACTCCAGCCTGGGCAGAAGGATCCTGCAGGCGGCAGTGGTGAGTCCTCGGACTTGATGGAAGTCTGTTTTTCCCACCCCAGGGACTGCTTTGGGACGTCCCATGGTTCCTGTGTCCCCCAATGAAAGGCGATAGAGAAAACAGGATTTTTGGTTGCTTACCGTAAAATCTGTTTCTCGGAGCCTTCATTGGGGGACACAGCACCCTCCCAAATTGAACAGCTCTGTTTACTGTATACGTTTGAGTTCTTTAAATACTCTTTGAGTGCTTGAAACTGTTAATCTATGGAGCGCCGTGGAATTTGTTGGCGCTATGTAGATAAAGTTTATTATTATGTTATTATTATTCTTTCTCTTTTACACGTTGCTTCTCCTACTGCTTTCTCACTAACTGAATATCCTACTTCCTGTCGGTGGGGTGTACACTGCAGAGGAGGAGCTAACTTTTTTATTTGCATAGTGTCAGCCTCCTAGTGGCAGCAGCATACACCCATGGTTTCCTGTGTCCCCCAATGAAGGCTCCGAGAAACAGATTTTACGGTAAGCAACCAAAAATCCTGTTTTTTATGGTGGTTTGCCTTTTTTTTTTTTCGTTTTATAGGTATCTACTCATCAGCAAGCCCCCCGAGTGGACTCCTGCCTTACGCACAAAGTTTCTTGAAGGGTTTTTTGCCTTCCTCGAATTATTGAAGTGCATGCAGGTAAGCTTCGACATGTTCCTATGGGAGTACTTTTTGTAGATGGCACTAGTTATAGAGAGCTGTATGCTAGTGTCCCGGAAAAAGCACTTTCACAGATTTGCTTCCAGCCTTATGATATCGATGACCCATTTTGTAAACTGTGAGCTGCAGCCCAAGCTCCTGTGCTGTTGAATAGGCGCCGAGATGCATTTTTCAGCCACGGGCATTACTAAATGGAGCTGTGTTGCTCCGACTGTTCACCGTTCCGTGCCAGAGCTTAAAACAGCTAATCGGTGGAAGTGTCAAACTCCTGCCCAACTGATTGAGTGCAACACAATGGCTCAGTGATTAGCATTGCTGCTCTGCAGTAGTGTTAAGGTACCTTCACATTTAGCGACGCTGCAGAGATCCAGACAACGATCCCGATTGCTGCAGCGTCGCTGTTTGGTCGCTGGAGAGCTGTCACACAGACAGTTCTCCAGCGACCAACGATGCCGGTTCCCTGGTAACCAGGGTAAACATCGGGTTACTAAGCGCAGGGCCGCGCTTAGTAACCCGATGTTTACCCTGGTTACCAGCGTAAAAGTGAAAAAAAAAAACATTACATACTTACCTTCCGCTGTCTGTCCCCCGGCGCTGTGCTTCTCTGCACTGTGTAAGCACAGCGGCCGGAAAGCAGAGCGGTGACGTCACCGCTGTGCTCTGCTTTCCGGCTGGCCGGCGCTCACAGTCCAGAGAAGCACAGCGGGGGACAGACAGCGGAAGGTAAGTATGTAGTGTTTGTTTTTTTTTTACTTTTACGCTGGTAACCAGGGTAAACATCCGGTTACTAAGCGCGGCCCTGCGCTTAGTAACCCAATGTTTACCCTGGTTACCAGTGAAGACATCGCTGAATCGGCGTCACACACGCCGATTCAGCGATGTCTGCGGGAGATCCAGCGACGAAATAAAGTTCTGGCCTTCTAGCTCCAACCAACGATGTCACAGCAGGATTCTGATCGCTGCTGTGTGTCAAACTGAACGATATCGCTAGCCAGGATGCTGCAACGTCACGGATCGCTAGCGATATCGTTCAGTGTGAAGGTACCTTTATCCTGGCTTCAAATCCGACAAAGGACATCCTGTGCATGGAGTTACCTACTTATTTAGGTATTCTTCCTCTGGTGTCACATATCCCATATTCATGGACTATGCTCGGCTTGGAAGACTCTGCCCGACCACCAGGTATCCAGACCGGAACTAGCGGTGTCATAGACTTATAAGAAGAACTAAGCTCAGATAAGGAGGTCAGCCAGTCTGTTTGGCTCTTCCAGTCAGAGCACCTGTGAAACCGACCTAAAGACCCCCAAACAAAGTGGTCTAATGTCGATGGCTTCGGCTGACAGTCTAATGTGTATGGGGGCACCATCCGACTAATCATTGGGAGAGATATCAAACTGGCATATCCAATTTAGGACTACTGATCGCATTGTTCTCACAGTGATTAGACGCCAGTCGATGTTTGCGTAGAGAACACAGGAGCTCTCGGTTGAGCAGCACTGATGTGTATGGGAGGGGCGACGCCACATTGAGCTGATGGCCATCTGTTGTATATTTATTGTGCTTTACACCCACACTAGAAATTCATAATGATAATTGGTTAATTGACTTTCTATAAAATCAGCCCTGTTGTATGTATCTGATATCTTGGATTGTGACCATGGATAGATGACAATCTCTGTATAATGTTGCGGATCTGGTGCTATAAAAGAAACAAAAATAAAGTAATAAGGCCAACAGTATTCATCTGATTTTTCCCTGCTCTCTGGAAATGTTTGTTTTATTAAAAATCATAAAACTTGAAGCTTCACTCCCAGAGTGAAGTCGCTAATGTCTGTTCGCTGCCCATTTTAAAATACCAGATGCCGTCTTCTGGTTTTCCCGGCGCTGCTCCGGTCTCGTTCCGCCATCTTGTGACCACAGCTCCTGACTTACCAGAGCTAAGGTCACAAGCTCTCAGTATAACTTTGAGAACCTCGTTCTGGGTCTCATAGACTTACATTTAGAAGTGACCTCCGGCTCGCCCAGCAAACACTGGAGATATCCGTCGGGTCACAAGCAGCAGATGATGACTTGAGTGGCGCTGTGAACAGCAGAAGATGGTGATCGGTAAGTATATTACTAGGGGCGGTGAACATACATTAGTGATGCCACAACAGGGGTGAAATAGAAAAATAGGAAAAAAAAATCTGCTTTAATGGGTCTTTATGTAACTGGTTTCATTAAGATTTAGTATTTTTCTTAGTGGGTAGATCAGATCAGTCTTAAGGGGGTAACTAATATTTGTAAAAAGTTTTAATATGTTAAAAGTACTTCAAAGTGTTGCCCCCACCGATCACGCAAAACGGTAGTGTGAAGCCAGACCCCTAAATTCATGCAGACTCCAGGCCAGGCCCCTAAAGTGATTCAGTTGCCAGACCACTAAAACTAAATCGGACCCCAGACCAAACCTTTAGTTTTAATTTAGAAGCAAGTCCAGACCCTTAATTTTATTTTAATGCATTCAAACCACAGCGCAGACCCCGTAATGTTATTAGGACCCCAGACCTGTAAATTAATTTAGACCCTTGATATTAATTCAAATCCCAGACTGAACCCCCCAAAATGTATTTAGACTCCTGAACAGCTCACTTAAGACACCAAGTTCCCTTACATTGATCAGACCCCAGATCAAGAAAAAAAATACATATCTTTTCCTTGTCTTTTCCACTTGCAGGCCCACTAGACACAACATCTTGATGCTGGCTAGTGTCAGGACCCCTGGATACGCTGTCGCGCAAAACGTACTGGAGCTTTTTGTGCTCGGCCCTTGCGGCAGCTTCACTCCCGACCCCCGATCTGCCCTTATTGGAGGAGACGCTGCGCTCCTCTTGTGTTTCTATGTCTACAGGTCTAAATAACTGGGTATAAATCGTTTGGCAATTGGGCACCAGTGATGAATGATCGTGTAACCTTCACGTGTTCCTGCAGGGAATGGATCCAATAACTCGTCAGGTCGGGCAGCACATCGAGATGGAGCCGGAGTGGGAGGCTGCGTTCACTTTGCAGATGAAGCTAACACATATCATATCCATGATGCAAGACTGGTGTTCTACCGATGTAAGTATTACCCTTGTGATATTGTAAAAGGTTCTAATGTAACAATCTGCTAAAATCTTGTGCATAAGGTAAGAAAAGATCAGCACTAGCTCCAAGTTGCTAGTTCGTGCAATAATTTACCTACGTTTTTTGTACAAACTGGAAAAATCACTGTATCTGGCCAGCTTCAGTGCTGCGCTCCTCTGATGCTGCAGAGAAAGTACTGCCTGATATTGCTGCATCTGGCCAGCTTCAGTGCTGCGCTCCTCTGATGCTGCAGAGAAAGTACTGCCTCATATCGCTGCATCGGGCCAGCTTCAGTGCTGCGCTCCTCTGATGCTGCAGAGAAAGTACTGCCTGATATTGCTGCATCTGGCCAGCTTCAGTGCTGCGCTCCTCTGATGCTGCAGAGAAAGTACTGCCTGATATTGCTGCATCTGGCCAGCTTCAGTGCTGCACTCCTCTGATGCTGCAGAGAAATTACTGCCTCATATCGCTGCATCGGGCCAGCTTCAGTGCTGCGCTCCTCTGATGCTGCAGAGAAAGTACTGCCTGATATTGCTGCATCTAGCCAGCTTCAGTGCTGCGCTCCTCTGATACTGCAGAGAAAGAACTGCCTCATATCGCTGCATCTGGCCAGCTTCAGTGCTGCACTCCTCTGATGCTGCAGAGAAATTACTGCCTCATATCGCTGCATCAGGCCAGCTTCAGTGCTGCGCTCCTTCGAAGCTGCAGAGGCAGTACTGCCTCATATCACTGCATCTGGCCAGCTTGAGTGCTGCGCTTCACTGATGCTGTAGAGGCAGTAATGCCTCATATCGCTGCATCTGGCCAGCTTCAGTGCTGCACTCCTTCGATGCTGTAGAGGCAGTACTGCCTCATATCGCTGCATCGGGCCAGCTTCAGTGCTGCGCTCCTTCGATGCTGCAGAGGCAGTACTGCCTCATATCACTGCATCTGGCCAACTTCAGTGCTGCGCTTCACTGATGCTGTAGAGACAGTAATGCCTCATATCGCTGCATCTGGCCAGCTTCAGTGCTGCGCTCCTTCGATGCTGCAGAAGCAGTACTGCCTCATATCGCAGCAACAGAGCACAGTGTGAACTCATGGTTCATCCATACCGCTGGTGAGAGCCTGATGCAAACCGGTGCTATCAGTTCCCTAATAAAGAGCTCTTTTGCATCAGTGCCCCACCCCATAACTGAGCCTGTATGCCCCCTACTTTTTATCCTTTGCTTTAGCAGCTATAGGGTTAAAAACACTAGGTCACCTGGTTATGAATAGTTGCCAGCCCCAGTCAATGTAGTTTTATAAGATTGCTTTATGGTGTATGTGCGCTATGAGTATTTTTTGGGGAATTACTATATGTGGCACTGAGGATAGAAATAGATTACTAATATTTGGCGGGTGATTTCTAGGAACACGTCCTCATTGAAGGCTACAAAAAGTGTCTGGCCGTGCTCACACATTGTCACAGCGGCTTCACAGACGGAGAGCAGCCCATTACGCTCACGCTAGCTGGCCATTCGGTGGACACGATACGATACTGCGTATCTCAGGAGAAAGTCAGCATTCACCTTCCAGTGTCTCGTCTCCTTGCAGGTAATAATTTCATGTTTTGGTGGGAATTAACTAATTGTGTAAATGAACTTTTAACGATGAGAATAACCCTTTATCACCTATCCATAGGCTCTGAAATGACCTAGTCACAAAGGAGCTGCTCAACGCGTTTTCTTTGTACTGCCGGGAAACGACAAGCCCTATTCCTGTCTTTCCCTGGTATTCCCATAGGGAATTACAGCTGTTTAACCCATTGGATGTGGTCAATAGCAACCATGGCATCTTGGTGGTTGATTGAGGAAGGGGGCTTCTTCTGTACCCCATTGTCCTTTCAAAACGTGATCGCAGGTGCCTATGGTTAATTTGTTAGCTGGAGGCCAAACGATGGTACAGGTAGCCTCGTAGGCTTTGCTAGCAGCTGGGTTTAATAAACTTTTTGTCAGTGTAAAGGCTCATTCAGATGTCTGTTTTCTTAACGTATGTGAAAAAATTAGGATTTTTGGTACTCGTCAGAAAAATTGTTTCTCATAGCTTTCATTGGGAAACACAAGAACAGTTGGTACTGTTCTGCTACCTGAAGGCCGACACTAAGAATGCATCTGGAAAAAAAAGGAACGTGCTCGATCACCCAGTGAAGTTTACAAGAAAGAGTTTTTACAGTGAGTATCAAAAATCCTCTGTTGAATGCTTCATTGGGGGGTACACAGGAAACGATGGGACTTCCCAAAGCTGTCCTTAGGGTGGAAAAACTAATAATATTGCAGGAGGAATAGAAATCCCTCAAGTGACTGATGCTTGCAGTACCCCTGTGCCAAGAATTACGTTCGCCAGGTCAAAGGTGAGAGCTATGCAAAGATGTGGACTAAAGACTAGGTGGCGGCACTGCCAAGTAGAAGAACACACCCCTTGTGGCGTACGTCAAAGGAGACTCCTACCGCCTGGGTGGAGTGAACCGTGCCCTGGCTGGGGGAAGCCTGATCTTCTGGAATGAGAGATCTAATGCAGCGAGCTTGGTAGCCCTAGAGACAGCCAGACCACTGTAAGGGTGCACTGGGATGACCAACATGGCATCCGAATGTCTTAACTGGATACAAGTAGATCAGCCATATCAGGATGTGCAAGAACTTCTCAGGAAGATGATAGACAAAACTCATCAGGAAGCTAAGCAATCTCATCATGACCATGGAAAACTAACAACATGTAAGGAAGAATGGAGATTGCTGAACGTGACACCATAGAAGGAGAGTGACAGACGAGAGACATCTTTCAGAAATTTGCCTGATGGAAGAGATCGCTAAAAGTAAAATGCCACCGTGCTCGAAAGACGGACCAGAGAGATGTCTCTGATCAGCTCAAAAGGGGAGAACTGAACCATGTCCAAGATCAGATTGAGGTCTTAAGGATTCAGGGGAGGCCAATATGTTGGCCTCGAGTTCGCCTTGCACACCCGGGCCAGTCTTGATATGAGGCCTAGAAGTCAGATTCGCTGGAAAAAGATAGCCAAGGCAGGAGTCAGGCCCTTGGGAGCCAGCCCTGGCTCAATACCAGAATGTAAAAAAAATTATTGTAGCATAATGACATTGTAGTGCTTCCTTTTAGATTTCCTGTGGAAAAGAGGCCTTCCTATTGCAGCCTCAACAGTCCTGCTGAAGATGAGACCTTGGGAAAGGTCTATCTGAATGCTATAGGTGGTAGTGTGACACCCTAGGGTCCTGGTTGTCACAGTTTCATTGCTTTGCTCACGGGGAGAGTGATGTCACGCTTGGAAGCAAGGGAAGATCTCTTCTATCAGGTAACCAAAAAGCACACAACATGTTCACACTCAAGTCCAGAAGGGGGAGCCCTGGCCCAGTTTGTGGATGGCTCCCCTATACATACACATTCTGGTTTGGAGGGAAAGCAGTCAGTCTGTCAGAGGGATGGATCAGAGAGAGAAGGCCAGACATCAGACTGGAGCAGTCTGAGGTTGAGAGGAGAGTTGGGGAAGGCCAAAGAGGAGCTTGTCACAGAACTTCAGCTGAGGCGGAGCTGGTACGAAAGGAGAATAGCTGAGCAGAAGTGGGGGTCTACAGCTCCTGGCAGAAGAGGAAGGAAAGAAGAGAGCAGTTTAAAGAACAGAAGGGGCCGTGCAGCCAAGAGGGTGCTGCAGCTCCTGGACAGAGAAACAGTGAAGGAAGAACAGTGTATAATGAGCGTGCAGGAGAGTGAAGCACAGGACAGTGACACCAGGGGAGGACAGCAGCATATGGGCTATCCCCCTGTAGAGCGCAGATTCCCGGTAGCCGGAATACCGAGGTTGGGTCGGACTCTAGGAGGCACGGTAGAAACCAGCAAGACTACTGGATTACACATCACCTGTCTGCCCTAATACCCAGGAGACACACAGTGCCACATAGAGCGCGGCTCGAGCCACCTGTCAGGCGGATTTGTGTCCCACCTTTATGGAGGACAGAGAGAATTGTGAAGATCTTGATTGAAGCCACAGGCAGCAAGGGACTACATCAAAGGGCTGGTAGGAAGACTTCTAACTCCACCTGGTAAAGGGGACTCTTTATTACAAACCCCTTTAAGGGCATTCCCTTTAACATGGGCGCCCAGGGCCACGGACCGGGTCGCCGCCACTGTGACATCCCCCTTTAAGTACCGGTACCGAGTACCCCAGGGCCCTGGCGGGCATTACAGTAACAGGGCACATCTACAGCAAAGAAAAAGAGTTCTGGACTCCACTTTAGGAATGCTGAGCTTAGCGTGCATTTAAAGTCTTCAGTCCAAAATGGAGCAAAGAAGAACTTTACCCTTGTAGGGAAGAACCAAGATTCCCTTGGAGTGTATGAGGGTCTTGACCATCGCCAACCGAAACTCTAGTGGAGGAGGAAGGCATCCTGGGAGACTATCTGGGACTTAAAATCTCCAAACGCCCTGGTGGCACAGGTTTGGACGATCTCCGTTAGGCATTGAATGAGACGATCCTGGTTACACTTCCAGAGGAGATGAGAAGAAGGAAACACTGCTAGAATTCTTTGACCAAGCAATCCAAGATGCTAGGGAGATAAGATAAGAATAACGTGGAGATCGCCTTGGAGACCGAGAGAGCCAGAGCGCTAACACAAAAAACTGAGGCTACCTATAGGGGAGGCTTCGTTACACAAACACTGTGTCTATAATGGTGGTCTACCCAGGAATGAAGGAAGAGAATTTGGGGTCCCCCAAAAAATGAAGCGCTCTAGCTAGAAAGTTAGATGGTCAATAAGATATGAAGTGACCTGACCCAAGGGCTTCTTGGAGCATCAGTATCAGTGCATCTAATCTATGGTCCAAGATATGACAAAGTACGGACTCTTACTGGCTGTAGTAGCCTAAAAAATTGTGACCTTCCACCATCCCTCACTGCAAGGTAAAAAAAAGACTGATTGAGGCTTTTGCCCCTGCTTTTGGAATTAAAGAAAAATCCCTGATACAGGGCGGAATAAAAAAAAGAAAATTGAGCATAAAAAGCTGGAACAAAGCTAACTGGACTGTTTAAGAGCTATGCTAAGATAAAATGTCTCTTAGAGAAGCGTCCCAGAAGTCTTGCACCTTCACCAGACCTAGAAGTCTTTGTTGGTAAGTCTGACTCTGTCAAGGAAGAGGTCAGAGATCTGTGTGGTTGACTTTTGATATATGTCCTACTGAGGACTGTCTCACCTAGGATGAGGCCAGAGTACCTTCTGATCTTTGTTCGCAAAATTACCTACAAAACTGTGTCTGCTAGATGGTTTCATTTGCCCTCGAAATGGATGAGTGCTGACTGGATTGCATGTTCAATCCACCCTGATGTACTGAGAAATGGTCAGTGTACCGTCTGATTCGTAAGAGCAATATGCCCTACTGAGGGTATTCGCTAACCTGCAAGGGTTACTCGCCCTGGGAGGTGGTCACAACACTTCCATTAAGATAGTTTGCGTGTTACCTCCTGTGGAGGAATCCGAGCCTGATGGTTAGACTCACTCGGAGAAGTGGTCAGAGTACTGTCTGGTCTGCTAGCATGATACACCCTGTGTAATACTGGCTTGATGATATGACAATACTGGCTTGTGATACTGACTAGATGAAGGAAGTGTAAGGGCATCATCGCCTGGTCTGATTTCAAGATGCACTTTGCTTAGAGGTCTCAGTCTGCTGTTCAGAGACTGTTCAGAGTACTGACTGGTTCACTTTTCCTTTTCACATGGCTGGTACGTGTCTGCTAGTTGACCTTAAATACCTAGGTAAGAGGTTCGAGTACCATGTGGCTCGCTTATGCTATATGAGCCAACACGGACAGAAAACGCTACTCGAAGGTCAGTCTCACTTTTGGTAGTAGTCAGAGTACAGTTAGGTTCGTTTGTGAAGTTACGACCTACTGAAAGAACTCTGCTTGATAATCCGACCCCTGTGGGTTGAGTGCCATGCACGATTTGTCCAGCTGAAAAAAGAACTTGATGGTCTGACCCTTTGGGGGGCTGCAGGCGAAATGAGTAACCTGGGAAGGTTAGCATACCTAATCTTCTCTGCGTTTAGACGTGATGGGAGACAGAGCAGGTAGGCATATACAGAAGAAATAGCTAGTGTCAGCAAAAAAATGGACTCTCCAAAAGACCACCAAGGAATGAGAATGCTACGAGCCTGAGAGGAAGATGACGCCAGTAGAGGCCGAAGGAAAGGGATACTGCAACTCAGGACTAAAGCAACTGACATGCTTAACTGTATCTTGAAGAGGTTTGGTCCCGTGGGCCTTGGAGTCCTGGATCCATCTTCTGCTCCATGCAACGCGCCACACTCTGGGAGGCAAAGCAACTGTCCGCCTTGATACCTGATCGCTAACGGTGTCAAGGAAATTTGGTCCTGCCATCCCGACAAGAGAGGATACAGACTCCCACTGCAGACTGGGCTCTCCATCGCACTGCAATATAGAAATAGTATATTAAACCAAAGATCAGAACATTATCAGTAAAAGATAAACAACACATTTACACAGGTATAGGCAACAAAAAGTTTAGTGGGAGTGTTTCTTTAAAGGGTTAATGATAACGGTCGTACAAGTTTTTATGTTAACATATATATACTTTTTTTTTTCTTGTCACTCGATGTTTAACCCCTTAACGACCGCCGATACGCCTTTTAACGGCGGCAGTTACGAGTATTTATGCCTCAGCGACGCTTTTTAACGACGCTGAGAAATAAGTATATAGCGCTCCCAAGGGTTGGAATTTCTCCGAGGTCTCGGCTACCGGGGTCGCTTTTTATCGACCCCAGTGTTGCGATCGCCATTATTAACGGTATAACGGCGACCGCAAAAAAAAAAGTACTATTTCCCATTTAATTTCTCTCTCCTCTGATGTGATTGCACTTCAGAGGAGAGAGAAATGGGGTCCCCCGATCTCCCCCGACACAACTGGGTTCCTGCAACACCCCCCTGTGAAGTCCCCCGGGCCGCCGGCGTCTTCCGGGTGAAAATGGCTTGCGTAGTGCGCCCGCTAAGATCTGCCGACCAGCACCCAGCAACAATAGGAAATTTTTCCTATTGGTTCATTTTGATCACTGTGATAGGGTGTATCACGGTGATCAAAATGGAAAAATAGTAAATAAAACCCCCCTTTATCACCCTCTTAGGGAAAAATAATGAAAAAAAATGCATTTCCGTTTTTCCATTAGGGTTGGGCTAAAGTTAGGGTTGGGCCAAAGTTAGGGTTGGGCTAGGGTAAGGGTTGTGGTTATGGTTGGGATTTCGGTTAGGGTTGGGATTAGGGTTAGGGGTGTGTTAGGGTTAGGTTTGTGGTTAGGGTTGTGGTTAGGGTTGGGATTAGGGTTGTGGTTAGGGGTGTGTTAGGGTTAGGTTTGTGGTTAGGGTTATGGCTAGGGTTAGGGATGTGTTGGGGTTAGAGTTGTGGTTAGGGTTGTAATTAAGGGTTAGGAGTGTGTTGGGGATAGGGTTGTGGTTATAGTTGTGATTTCGGTTATGGTTGGGATTAGGGTTAGGTTTGTGGTTAGGGTTATGGCTAGGGTTAGGGGTGTGTTGGGGTTAGGGTTGTGGTTAGGGTTAGGATTAGGGTTAGGGGTGTGTTGTGGTTAGGGTTGGAATTACATTTTTGTGGTTCCACTGTTTAGGTACATCAGGGGCTCTCCAAACGCGACATGACACCACCATTGATTCCAGCCAACTTTGCGTTCAAAAAGTCTAACAGTGCTCCCTCCCTTATGAGCCCTGCCATGCACCCAAACATTGACTTTCCCACACATATGGGGTATCGGCGTACTCAGGAGAAATTTCACAACAAATTACGTGGTCCATTTTCTCCTGATACCCTTGTGAAAATAAAAAAATTGGTTCCAAAGTTAATTTTTTTGTGAAAAAAGTAAAATGTTCATTTTTTTCCTTCCACGTTGCTTGAGTAATCGTGAAGCACCTGAAGGGTTAATAAACTTCTTGAACGTGGTTTTGCGCACCTTGAGGGGTGCAAATCTTAGAATGGCGTCAATTTGGGTATTTTCTGTTAGATTGACTACCCCCAAACTCACTTCAAATTTGAGGTGGTCCATAAAAAAAAATGGTTTTGTAAATTTTGTTGGAAAAAGTAGAAATCGCTGGTCAAATTTAACCCTTAAAACGTCCTAACAAAAAAAAATTGTTTCCAAAATTGTGCTGATTTAAAGTTGACATGTGGGAAATGTTATTCATTAACTATTTTGTGTGACACCACTCTCTGATTTAAGGGTGCAAAAATTAAAAGTTTGAAAATTGCAAAATGTTCAAATTTTTTGCCAAATTTCCATTTATTTTCATGAATAAACGCAAGAAATGTTACCACTAACATGAAGTACAATATGTCACGAAAAAACCTCCTCAGAATCAGTGGGATCTGTTGAAGCGTTCTAGAGCTATAACCTCTTAAAGTGACAGTGGTCAGAGTTGTATAAATTGGCTCGGTCATTAAGTACCAAATTGTCTCTGTCACTAAGGGATTAAAAAATTCCCAAAATAACAAAACTAAAATCTTGCCCTCTAACCACGGAGCCTCATAATTGACACACTCAGTTCTGTAGATATCACTTATCAAGAAGTCTCCTTATCCAACAATCATTAAAAGATGGTAAATCGTAGCCATTTCTCTATCGCCTCATTGGGGGACACAGGAACCATGGGTGTATGCTGCTGCCACTAGGAGGCTGACACTATGCAAATAAAAAAGTTAGCTCCTCCTCTGCAGTGTACACCCTACCGACAGGAAGTAGGATATTCAGTTTAGCTTAGTGTCAGTAGGAGGTGGACACGGGTCTTTCATTAGACCCTTATCTACCTCAATGTGCGTCGTTTTCTTTCAGGTTTTCCGGAAGGGATACAGGGTGAACAGTCACACCTGTAGTCCCACAAAGCGGACTATGAGTACGGCGTGTACTGCCACCCCGTATCCTCATAGATCCCTCTCCAGGACCAAGAGCCTAGCACACAAGCGTGCTCAGAAGTCCGGTCCTGGCTCCGTCCCCCACCCACTCGCCCACCAGAGCCTGTCGGTTGGAGGTGACGAGGACGTCCACCATCGGCTCCATGGACGTCTCATTCCCCTCAGGTTAGTAACTGCGTGGGATGTTTAGGTGAGTATTTTCCCCTCCCATTCCCAGATCACTCGCAGTGTGGGGGAGAAGATGTCCCTTTGGAAATGCACGATTTTTACCTTTATTTTTATGAGGGGTCCCAGTGCCAGCCACACGGGCAGAATCTCTTCGCACGGCGGCCTTTCAGGCCACGCTCCCTCCTAGCTGCAGAAGGCTAGGGATGCTGGATCTGTCTCCTCCTTCGGCGGCCGCAGTGCTCTCCCTGCAGCCGCACTGCTCGGCAGCCGCGAGGTCTTCTCATACGGCGCGACAGCCTGACAGGCTGCCGCGCCACTTCCCCTGCGCCCACACCACTCGGCGGCTGCAGTGCGTCCTGTGTCTGCGCGGCGGCCTTGGCAGGCTGCCGCGCTGCTTAGTCCCTGCGGCTCACTGCTCCGGCGCCGCGGTTCTCTTTTCCGGCGGCGCCGGCCCCTAATTTAGGTCCCGGCTTCGGCCGGGGCCTACATCCGGTGCCGCGACTCTGCCACTTCCGGTTTGTTCGGGCGGGCTTTTCTCCCGCCCGACAACCTTCTCCCCGCATTCTCCGCCCACCGGCGCTATCTTGGTGCTCCCACTACAGGCGGTTTGCTCTGTCCCCATTTCTATACAGAGCGGCTAGCTCCGCCCACTACTCCCAGCCGCCCCATTCGGCCAGGGATCACAGCTATTGTGCTGGGGAGCGTTCTCCTCCGGACCCGCTGGCTGTTCGCGCCAAGGCCCCCCCCCCCTTCCTCCCCCTTTTGATCTACGTGCTGGTCCTTTCCAACCAGTGTGTTCTGCACCGGCCGGGTTCCCCGCCTCCATCTTCATGCTGGTGCCCTGGACCTGTGTCCTAATACTTGTCACAGTTAACAACCTTGGAGCAGACTACAGGATACTACACCTGCTGTGAGTAGCGCTGCTTAGCTGTTTGGCCCTCCTCTCTGCATCTCTCCTGTTCCCCTAACCTTCTGGCATTCCTTAGTAGGTATGCTTACCATGCCTAATCCTATAGGAGGGTGTTCTCGTCCTCCTTTCATGCAAGCCGGTCACTGGTGTAATTATATTCTATAACCGTGCAGACCCGTGCAGCCACTGGCGTAATGCAGTCACTGGTGTAATACGTAATAGTACTCTAAAGCAGTCAATGGTATATCAGTACTCTAGACCCATGCAGTCACCGGCGTAATGTGTAATAGTCCTCTGGAGCCGCGCAATCATTGGCGTAGTAGCTCTCTAGAGCCGTCACTGGCATAGTAGTACTAAAGCCGTGCAGTCTCTGGTGTAATAAGTGCCCTAGAGCCGTGCAGTTACCAGCGGGGTTTGGTAGTATGCCCCACGCTGCCGTCATCTGTGCCACGGTCCGCCCCTCACCCTCCACAGGGAGATGGACCATTATAAAGCCTGCCATATGGCGTTCTCTTCATAGAGGTTTCAGTTGCACATTTCTCCTTGGAGTCTCTGCTGTTGTGATTTCTGCTATTGCGGACCTGTGCCTTGATTTTCAACGGTGGGAGCCTCAGCTATTTCTCTACACACAGCGATGCTAGAGCCCTGGCATATCAAACGCTTCCATTTCTCCTGCTCACAGGCACCCGCCCTCCATCTTCCTGCAGCCCCCTCCGGATGCAACCATTACACTGCTCTAAGCAGAGAGAGGAGCTGCTCCTACCCACTGCACGACTGCAGTGTTCAGACCTGACTTCCAGCTGGTTAAGAGTCCGTATTTCCCAGCAATGTCTGCTGTGGCTCAGTGGATAAAGAATCTGACCACAGATCGCAGGCGCAAAGGTTTGAACTCAGGTGCACAACAGAGAGTAGTGTTTTGGCTCTCTGTTGACAAGCCTACTATTCTACCTTCAGGAGAATGAGCATGGACATACTTCAAGACAGACTCCGTGCTGCGGCTTACTACACGGAAGCTGTTATTCTGCATAAGGCCGTCAGGTATCATGACCTAGACCGCAACACAGAATCAACTCTCGCCTATACCCTTCTCCAGGGTTCTCCCGTACTCTATCTGCCATAGTCGCAGGATACCAGGAGCCGATCGCAGCAGTACTTCCTCTGCCATAGTCGCAGGATACTGAGCCAATCGCAGCAGTACTCTATCTGCCATAGTCGCAGAATACCGAGAGCCGATCGCAGCCGTACGCTATCTGCCATAGTCGCAGGATACCGGGAGCCGATCGCAGCAGTACTTTATCCGCCATCCAGGTTTCACACGCACCACCTTCCAGGTAGAGTATGTTACTTGAAACGGATCAGTCGTGTCTTGGATTAACCACCGCAGTGGTTCCGGCGTTCTGTACTGTATTCAGGTAAGTCAGGTGCACTCCCCTACTCCTCCCGTCGATTGCAGCAGTGCTATCCGCTATCCAGGTTTTAGATGTCATCTTCCAGACACATTGTCAATACCTGCCGTCGTCCCAGTGGATTAGACGTGCCCGAGATCGATTGCTGCATTGGTCCTGCTCTTTTGATCTAGAGTCAGGTATGTCAGAAACGCCCTCTATCACTCTCTTAAGGGTCTTTTGCAGCATCTGCCTAGGCTCCCCTTTAGTCACCACTCAGAGAGAGGTGCCCGGTATTTATCACTTCTGGTTGGGTGCCGCCGCAGTTACAATCCGCATTCAGGTGAGTCAGAGGCGCAACTTTTATCGTGTGCTTCACGTTCAATAACGTCTGTGGTCTATTAGCAGCTAAACAGAACATCTACCACGTACCTCAAGGCGGATCTCGGTGCCACAGGATGGACCTCAGTGGCAGCATAAGTGGCCAGTCCACTTTCAGGTAGGTCGGACTCGCCGGTGTCAGGTACCGACTGGTTGCAGTTTTTCTTCAGCCACGCACTGGGCCTTAATTGCGTGTTGCTCCCCAGGGACCTTTTCTCTCCATTCGGTTATTCGGGCCTACCACCAACTATCCAGTAGGTCAGTTTACAGTGCTGTCCTAGATTTATCTGCACGATCCAGTGCATTACTCCTATCATATAGGATTTACAGTATTATACGTTCTGGATGTCTTTTATGGAGTCAGAGCCCATATAATACCTTGACCCAGGATTGTTAACGGCACTATCCTAGGGGCCTTTGAACTACCTCAATACAGAGCTTCCTATTTATGTGTCTGTACTTAACTCTTTTTTCTTACAGACACTGGATTCAACCCCGAGCAGCTCCAGGATTTTATTTCCGACTGTGGCAGGAACAGGTTCTTCCACCTCGGATAGGAATTGGATCTTACTCCATGCAAGCATCGTCCAGTGTACAAGTCTGCTATACGCCTGGATCCAATGATGGGTTTTTGTGATAATACGTGCCTTCCTTCAGCAGGATTCGTATCCCTTTCACTGTTATCCTCGTTTGTGTGTATCTTATACTTACGTAAGTAGATCCACACACTTCCATCCTCTCCCCGTTCCAGAGGGTCCGGGACGGATAGGGTCACTCATGTCGTCGTAGGTAAGGATCTTCCTTTTGGCAGTCAAGTTTTGTTTTGTTTTTTTTCTGGGGCCTATGTACTCCTTCTAGGGCCAACCTGCCATGGAATTGACATACTCCAGGTTTTCCATGGACTCTCCTCCCTTGACTGCTCATGTCCGATTGTGCCTATCAATGCCCATCTTGTCATGCTTTCTAGCAGGTTCCCAGTACCCTACTCTCAAGTCTTTTCTTGTCATTTCAATGTAATGGTCTTTTCTGGGTTTTCTCTTGGAATCCTTAGTTCAACAGTTCCAAAGAGGGAAGCGTCTCGGTTTTCCTATATTCCCTCTCTCCTGAGCTTACTGCGAACTGGACCTCTTCTCCGTCTCTGGACCTTTCAGTTTCCAGCTTTTCCACCGATACAGTCCTCCTCTCCAACAGAGAACATCCCTCAAGGATACCAACGACGGACTAATAGTCCATGGCAAGGTCGACCATTGAAGTGTCCGCCGCTACATTGTACCCTACCTTTGTCTCCACCTAGACAGCAAGGTTTATAGATGCATGGGCTAAGCTGCTCCATCAGGGCACCCTTCATGGAGTCCGATCGGAGAAAATCGCTGTCCTTGTGGACTAATTTATTCCTGCAGGAAGTACATGGTATCCGTCCCCGCGGATGCAGGTGCTGCTTGGACCTCTAGCTATAGGGTGCCCTTCCGAAGGATCTTTTTGCTTAAGGCGTGACAGGACTTATCCTCTAGGAAGTCCCTCACAGCTTGCCTTCCGAGGGTTTCCGTCAGTTTGTCTCCAACTTGAACCAATAATTAAGGGGGTCATCGGAGGGACAGGGTCCTCCTTGGACCGCGTGTGCTTTCCTTTATTTTATGGAAGCCTTTATCCAGGTCTTCCTTTTTTCTTCAAGACATCGGACACTCCTGCATTTTTGCGAGGGGCGAGTCCTTTTTCGTTTTATACCTTCTTTTTAGGCTCTCAACCACTTCCAGAGTCTGTGGCAGCAGTTTTGTACATTCTGTGGATCACAGGTTCAGTACTCTGCCCTTACCTTGCCGAGGTTCTCCATGGTTCTGTTCATCATTCTTGATTCCCTTCCCTTCGTCCTGCTCGGACTCATCCTTTGTAGCGTTCTCTCATCACACTACCGGTCAGGGCGAGGTACGTCTACTCAGCTAAGGCCCCGTTTTCAGTATAGGGCTCGGCGTAGAGAGGCCCTCCGGCCTCCAAATCGACGTATGCCCGCAAAATCCGGTCAGCAATGTTTAGATTTACCAGGTCAGAGCAGTGCTCCGCTTTCCAGTTTTTAAGGCGCACTCTACCCGGGCAGTGGGCGCCTCCCGGCCGTGCACATATAGGGCCTCTGCCTTGCACATCTACAGACCGATGATCGGTCCTCCACATGTTCGCGAATCTTCCATGCCTAGCTTAGGCGTATGCCGGCTTAGGTAGGAAGACCTTGCAGGCGACGGTGGTGAGTTCCTCTGACCTAGATTGGAGTTGACTGCTGTTCCCACCCCAGGGACTGCTTTGGGACGTCCCATGGTTTCCTGTGTCCCCCAATGAGGCGATAGAGAAAACAGGATTTTTGGTTGCTTACCGTAAAATCTGTTTCTCGGAGCCTTCATTGGGGGACACAGCACCCTCCCAAGTTGAACAGCTCTGTTTATTGTGTTATACTGTTAACGTTTGAGTTCTTTGAACACTCTTTGAGTGTTTGAAACTGTTAATCTGTACAGCGCTGCAGAATTTGCTGGCGCTAGATGAATATAGAGTATTATTATTATATTATTATTATTCTTTCTCTTTTACACGTTGCTTCTCCTACTGCTTTCTCACTAACTGAATATCCTACTTCCTGTCGGTGGGGTGTACACTGCAGAGGAGGAGGTAACTTTTTTATTTGCATAGTGTCAGCCTCCTAGTGGCAGCAGCATACACCCATGGTTTCCTGTGTCCCCCAATGAAGGCTCCGAGAAACAGATTTTACGGTAAGCAACCAAAAATCCTGTTTTCCGGTCACTTATTAAAGGGGTAATATCTCTATAGGAAATCATGCATATAAGTAGGATATGCCATCACTTTATGGTTATTAGTGGGGGGGGGGGGTATGTCATAATTCTAGGACCCCCCACCTGTAATGACGCATCTAAACTTTTTTTACATTCATTATATTGTAAATGGGTTTTCTGTTTCTTTTAGGACTTCATGCTCTGCTCAGTAAGAGCGAAGTGGCCTATAGGTTCCCTGAGCTGCTACCATTTGTAAGTGTGAATTTTCTTTTTTCTAATGTAACAATTTAAGATGTCACTAGATGGAGATCCTGCTTCTCAAAGGGGTCTTCCGTGGTCAGTAGAAATTTCTGCAAAACCTTTTACCATCTTTTTGTGCTGCAGGTAGAATAAAACCTTTTTTTTTTCTCATTTTATATTTTTTATTTTACCTTCTCGTTGCAGAGATATTAACAATCAAAGTATTTGTCAAATAATAAGTATATTTTCATTAAATCTAAGTGATTATCAAAAAATTTTCATTGGGACATGTACTTTATCCCACTGTAAAATATTGACCAATCATAAGCAAGCAGCAGCAACTCCAGAAACAAGAACATGCCTCCACAATAGCTTAGAACATGCTACTCCTGTGTGAGACCTGTAATGACAGACAGCCCTGATCTCACTGTAAAGCGATTCCAAGTGCCTCTGAGCACAACAAACATAAGTGTGGTTACTGACTCCTGTGAGCATTCATCTTTTGGCAGTCCGTGTGGGGGAAGAGGCAGTATAGCTGAGCTGGCAGCACTATGAGAGGCTGTCTGTCATTATGTCTCACATAGGAGTAGCCTGTTCTAAACTATCGTGGGGGCGTGTTCTTCTTCACCCTGAATGTTGCTGCCTGCTTATAATTGGTCAACATCATATAGGGGGAAGAAGTACACACCCACAGTCTGAAAACGCACATCTAGCCTTAATGAAAACGAACTAATTAGATGCCAAATACTTGGACTGATAATATCTCCACAAAGGAGAGACAAAAAAAAGGTTTTCCTTCTATCATGTGTCCAATTCAATATGAGAAATTTGGTGACAGATCCACTATAAATCAAACTTTTATGTTAAATATATATTTTTTTTTTAAAGTTTTCTTCATATCCGTATTTAAATAAAAAAATCTTAGTTTTCACTCTGGTCACAAGTCCTAATATTAGACTCCTACTTTCTCTTTTTCACATAGACATTTGCAGTAATAGACGAATCGGGTCATTTTTTGTATAAAAATATTATATGCTCATTATCTAATCTTGACAAAATGCATTGTATATGGAGGTGTTATCAGCTATTGCACAGAAGGGGGAGGAGGTGAGCTGTGACATCTCCTATGTATGGTGGATCCTGTGTTATCTCTGTATATAGAGGTGTTATCAGTCATTGTTCACGAGGGGGAGGAGGTGAGCTGTGATATCACCTATTGTGGATGATGGATACTGTGCTATCTGCTGTATATAGAGGTGTTTTCAGTTAGTGTACACGAGGGGGAGGAGGTGAGCTGTGACATCATCTACTACTGTGTATGATGGATCCTGTGTTATTGTACAGGAAGAGGAGGAGATGAGTTGTGTCATATATTGTGAATAATAGATCCTCTGGTATCTGCTGTATAAAGAGGTCTTATCAGTCATGGTACAGAAGGGGGAGGAGGAGGTGAGCTGTGACATCACCTATTGTGAATGGTGGATCCTGTGTTATCTACTGTATATAGAGGTGTTATCAGTCATTGTACAGGAGGGGGAGGTGAGCTGTGACATCATCTATTGTGAATGGTGGATCCTGTGTTATCTGCTGTATATAGAGGTGTTACATTTCGCTGTAATCCTGTCTGTGATGATAATGAGGCTGGTTAAAAGTCAACTATACAGAACAGGGAATATGAGTCTGGTATTACATCTTGTGGCCAGGGTAGTAATTGCCAGATGTCAGATTTTTTTTTATTACCGTAGATAATATCGAAAATTTGAAAAAAAAAATGTAAGACATACATTTTAAATTAAAAACCATTGACTCCTGTCTTTCAGAGTGAGCTGAGCCCACCCATGCTGATTGAACACCCCCTGCGCTGTTTGGTGCTCTGTGCTCAGGTACATGCCGGCATGTGGAGAAGGAACGGGTTCTCATTAGTCAACCAGGTGAGATCTCCTCTTTTTGATTCTTACTTTATTTGCTATAAGCATTACTTGTTGCAAAAAGGGCTACTCTCAGATAATTGCTTGCAGTCCAGTTAGATGTTAGTTCAGTGTCTTCCCTGGGGGCTTTCGCTTTCACTCCAGCTTGGCAGCGCTGGAGTCCGCTAGATCAGCTGCTGAGCTGTGATTGGCATCGTCTGTGAGGGATGAAAGCACACACCTCCAGAGAAAACGGAAGAGACGACCAGTTGGACTGCAAACAGAAATTTCACACATTGCGCTTTAAAAGCAACAAATATGAATATCTCTGCTAAGGAGCGACGCAGCACTAAACAGAAAAATGTTGTGTAGTCAGGGGAGCTCAGGGATTGTTACAAAGTGAAAGGCCCTCTTCTATGTATATATTATCATTTTTAAGTTTTTCTATGTAAAACAATTTAATGATGAAAGTTATGATGCAGAGGTGTCTTGCATGTGTGGAGTCCAGGTTCTGAGGCCACCACCTATCACTCAGAACACTCCGCTTCTGCATGAGCCGTGCACAGCTGAGTATGAGCTCTAGTAAAGGTCTTTGGAGCCCGTACTTTGAGGTACACAGGGGTCATAGAGAATTTGGGTGCTTTGAGCCATCAATGGGGATTTCAGCGCCTGGACTCCTCCAATGTAAAGCTTTTCTGCAGGTCTTTTGCAAAGAAAAATTAAAAATAATTACCGTATTTTTCAGAATTACCAGCAAGGGGATGGGGCCAATCGATCATACCAGAAACTGGATGGGACCAAACAATCATACCAGAAACTGGATGGGGATGAATCAATCATACCAGCAAGGGGATGGGGCCAGTCAATCATACCAGGAACAGGATGGGGCTACTCAATCATACCAGGAACAGGATGGGGCTAATCAATCATACCAGGATGCCTGCAAGAAATGAATATTCATTGCCCTCCACGCCCATGGGCGTGGAATGCAGTGCATATTCATTTCTCTTTAGCGGGCACAGGAGTTATTTGGACCCGCCAGCTCCTGTCTTGTGACCCTCTGCTCCTCCGTTACTGGTCCCCCACCTCCCCACCACAGCCAGAGCCAATATATCCAGACTATAATATGCACCCCCATTTTCCTCCACATTTTTTTGGGGAAAAGGTGCGTCTTATAGTCAGAAAAATATGGTATATTTATTCTTAAATGTTCCGAATTAAAAGGGTTTGCAATGTGTTTATTTTTCTATCATTATATTTTCTATTTTTTGTTTATTTTTAACAGATCTACTACTATCACAACGTCAAATGCAGGAGAGAAATGTTTGACAAAGACATAGTAATGTTACAGGTAACGAGTTACCACTTTCAAGTTAATGAAATAATAAAATGTTCAGATTTCTGCCATTGTACAGACAATTTGACACTTTAATTTTAAATGTCAAAATATGATTGTTCTGGTTACTTTTCGGCATTCCCAAAAGATTCCGTAATATATATCAGTGTATCAAACATCGGATTGCAGGAGCTGATCAGAATGCAAAAGTCTCAGCACCTCTCCCCAAAGAAGTCAAACCACTACTCTAGTTTTGCATTCGGATTAGTTCCTGCAATCCAGTATTTGACACAGTCTCCTATAGGGATATTCACTTATAGGGAAGCTAAACTCTGTCCCAAAGACCATTTCATTTAAAGGGGCTGTCCAGGACTTGGTTTTTAGGGCCATTTTAAAAAAATCAAAAAACAAACATGTATGTAGTTGATAACATAGGCAACTATCGGTTTGTTCTACCCGGCGCCGACTCCGAATGGTCACCGACCGCTCCTGCCAGCAATTCAGCTGCTTCACGTCAGCAGAGCAGCTCTTCCTCTTCAAGGCTGCTCTGTCGATGGGGTGTGACTGCCATCTTCTTGCTGATAGGCAGTTGGTAACTGGCTGTCAATCTGCTAGCTGTCAGTTAGCATGACGTTTGCAGTCGCACCCCATCGACAGAGCAGAGCGGATGAGAAAACGCTGATCTGACGACATTATGTTGGCAGAAGCCATTTAATCACCGGCAGGAGCGGTCGGTGACCCCTCTGTGCCAACAGAGATGGGCAACTACCTGCATGTTAGTTTTTCGGTCCATAGTAATAAAATAGTCTTGGATAACCCCTTTAAGACTTTATTCACACAGTCATTTGAATGCATAAAAGAAGCGGATGTGAAAAAAACTGAAGGCTAATGCATGCATGGCTCTATGTGCAGTATATTGAGTTTTCTTTCTTTTTTTAAAGGGACATTACATTAAAAGGGTTGTCCACTTTTGAGGTAGTATGTGGATATGCGTTAAATAAACTGAGAGGAGATCAGAAAAAGTTATAAAATCCCCATCAGATCATCATAGGGGGGGGGGGGGGGGGGGGGTAAATGACGGATTCTCAGTAATCTCAATCCTTGGATCATAATAGAAAGAGATTAGAAAAGACCAACAATGGGAATTTTTAATGAAACCTAAACACAAAAATGATTTTTAGTCCCAGTTACAAGCATTTAAAGCAGAAATAATAGTTTTTCCGTAGGTTAGGCATAAACTCTTGCTTTATTATTTCCATAGGCTGGAGCTTCCATGATGGATCCAAACCATTTTTTGATGATCGTCCTCAGCCGATTTGAACTTTTTCAGATATTCGGCACTCCTGATTATGGGAAGAGGTTCAAAAAAGACAGCACGAACAAGGTACTGCTGTGCGAACGCACTGTGACTGTCTCATGTTGGACTGCTAATATGTTACTATAAAAAGTCAGATTTAATGACTTAAAGGGAACCTGTCACCTGAATTTGGCGGGTCCGGTTTTGGGTCATATGGGCGGAGTTTTCGGGTGTTTGATTCACCCTTTCCTTACCCGCTGGCTGCATGCTGGCCGCAATATTGGATTGAAGTTCATTCTCTGTCCTCCGCAGTACACGCCTGCGCAAGGCAAGATTGATGAGCTACGCAAAGATAGGCCATCAATGTCAGATCTGCGGGGGTCCGATGCCCAGCACCGACATTGATCAGCTGCTGTATGGCTGCTGGGATGTAAACACAGTGAACGGAGCTGCGGGTGCCGCTGTTGGGTACAGCACATCAGCTTCTTTTCAATCAACAGCTTGAAAACATATATGTATATAATATATATATTTTTTTTTAAAGAACCTAATAAATGACTAATAATTTCCATTTATTTGCTGTTAAAGATCCAGTGAGATTTGGTTACGTAGAATAGCGCCACCTGCTGGTTAAAGTTTAAAGCAATGCACACGTCCACCTAATGAGCCAAGTGCTGGTCTGCATTGTGATTTTCATTGTAGAACTGCCATTGTAGAACTGCCAGTAGACATGGCTTAAAAAGGTTGTTTTCTACTCAAACAATTCCTTAGGAATCCCTATGTAAATAATAACACCTCCGGTGTGGCGCCGTCCAAGTGATTTCGGCACTGGCTGTCCCAGGGATCATGTGACATTGGCCACAGGGATCGCGTGACATAATCAGCACTGGCTTCACTTAAATTTCCGACAGACATTATTGACATCTGGAGTAAGTGGGAGCTGCGGCTGCTCGCTCGGTTCCTCCAGGTGTCTTGAATTGTCCAAAGATGGGGACAATCTAACTGGCTGCAAAATATGTGACATAACAATGTCACGTGATCCCCGGGACAGCCAGTGCCGACATCGCTGGATCAGCGCCGGAGATAAGTATAAGTGTTATTATTTTAGTGGGGGAAAACGGATTCAGAAGGGGTTGTCCAAGTATTGAACAACCCCTTTAAAGCTCTGATTGTCCAGAAAGGAGCAGAGTCAGTATAGCTGAGAAGACTCCTTCAGAAGAAACGAACATGGTCAATGCTATAAGCTGCCAGAGGGGGAAGGAGACTATTTCTGTCTTCCCTCAACAGCACAAAGTATCAGCAGCCACACCAGGGAGGCGAAACTTGATAAAAGGTGTTTTAAAAAAAAAAAAAAAAACATTTCACAATACTTAGACAGCTATTATGAAAATGTTTTACAGCAGTTCCGATTTCAATGTGAAATGATCTTCTGTGTTGTCTCTGTTCAGGATCTGGTGCAGCAGAATAACACCCTGATAGAAGAGATGCTGCATCTGATCATTATGATAGTTGGTAAGATACGAACGATGCGTAAATATGTGCATTATAACACTTTACCTGTTCTGTTGCGATCTGTGGCAATGAAACATATACTTTTTATTATCACTACATATTCACTAAGTGTCCTCTTTTACACCGAGCATGATTAAAGCAAGCTTCATGCAGGACCCCCTGTTTTGCAAGTCCCCCCATACTCCATTTCTGAGTTGTCTCGCAGCTTTGAGCTAAATGTAAATTCCGGGCTGATACGTTTGTTCTCCATAACCAAGGTGAAAGGTTTTGCCCCGGTGTCGGGCACGTGACTTCCGCCGATGAGATAAAGCGTGAAATCGTCCATCAGCTGAGCATACGACCCATGGCTCACAGTGAGCTGGTGAAGGCGCTGCCTGAAGATGTGAGTTTGCCAAGCTATTTTCTTGTAAAGCTACATCGACGTACTGTTTCATAGATGTTCCCTTTGGATAGCGATGATTAACGAGGGTCGTTCTAATTTTATCAGTTTAAATATGGAATAATGTAATGTTCTGCCCTACGCTGAAATACATAAAACACAGATCACTTGCTGCATATTTTATTACATGGATGTTTTATTTTCTGATAAGGATTCTATCTTTTCTTCACCATATCAGAATGACTTGATTATTCTTTATGAAAGTTAAACTCCATCATCCAGCCTGATTTTAGTTCCTCACTGTCCCTCCTCCCTGCTGAGAACTCACACTGCTCATCACAAGCTGCAGCTGTCAGTCAGGCTGGCTGGTGACTAAATACTGACTTATGGGGGTTGTTGCAGTAACTGTGCTCCGTTTGTTTGCATCATTTTAAAGCCTTTTCTTATTTTTAACAGGAGAACAAAGAAACCGGAATGGAGCAAGTGATTGAGACCATTGCATCCTTTAAGTAAGCTGTGACACTATTTCTTGATTTTGCTTCAGTTTGAAGCTGTTCAATATCTAAAGTCATTTTTGTCTTGTCTTAAGGAAACCGGGTTTAACGGGGCGAGGACTCTATGAACTGAAGCCGGAGTGCACAAAGGACTTCAACCTCTTTTATTATCATTACTCAAGAGCAGAACAGTCAAAGGTAAATAATGTGTGTAGTCTTTTATGTTCAGTACTTACGGTAATACTAAAAGTCTTTGAGTTAAAGGGATTCTGCAAATGTGCCTAACCATGTGGCTTCAGTGATCTACTCCCAGCAAGCCCCGATGATCTAACACTTCTATTATAGCCTGCAGTATTTTCAGCTACGATATCTCTCATGTAGGATCAGACCATACTGGCTAGCCTTCTCTACTTCCATTCATTAGTGAGCAAATGGTACCCATTACCCCATCGCTGGGTCACTGATTGACCTTCCTTGAACTACTTTTACTAGATACTAACACTAACCACTACACAGCTGGAGCACCCCACGAGAGCGTCCGTGTACCGAGAACACCCCACGAGAGCGTCCGTGTACCCAGAACACCCCACGAGAGCGTCCGTGTACCGAGAACACCCCACGAGAGCTTCCATGTACCGAAAACACCCCACGAGAGCGTCCGTGTACCGAGAACACCCCACGAGAGCGTCCGTGTACCGAGAACACCCCACGAGAGCGTCCGTGTACCGAGAACACCCCACAAGAGCGTCCGTGTACCGAGAACACCCCACAAGAGCTTCCATGTACCGAGAACACTCCACGAGAGCTTCCGTGTACCGAGAACACCCCACGAGAGCTTCCGTGTACCGAGAACACCCCACGAGAGCTTCCGTGTACCGAGAACACCCCACGAGAGCGTCCGTGTACCGGGAACACGCCACAGGAGCATTCGTGTAGCAGGAAAGCGCCACAAGAGCATCCGTGTATCAGAAACGCCCCACGAAAGCGTCCGTGTACCGGGAACACACGTGAGAGCTTAAGTGTACCAGGAACACCCCACAAGAGATTCCATGCACTGGGAAGACCCCACGAGAGCGTCCGCGTACCGGGAACACGCCACAAGAGCGTCCGTGCACTGGGAAGACCCCAGGAGAGCGTCCGTGTACCGGGAACACGTCACAAGAGCGTCCGTGCACTGGGAAGACCCCACGAGAGCGTCCGTGTACCAGGAACACCCCACAAGAGCGTCCGTGCACTGGGAAGACCCCAGGAGAGCGTCCGTGTACCGGGAACACACCACGATAGAGTCCGTGTACCAAGAACACCCCACGAGAGCATCCCTGTACCAGAAACACCCCACAAGAGTGTCCGTGCACTGGGAAGACCCCACGAGAGCGTCCGTGTACCAGGAACACCCCACAAGAGCGTCCGTGCACTGGGAAGACCCCAGGAGAGCGTCCGTGTACCGGGAACACACCACGATAGAGTCCGTGTACCAAGAACACCCCACGAGAGTATCCTTGTACCAGAAACACCCCACAAGAGTTGTCCGTGCACTGGGAAGACCCCACGAGAATGTCCGTGTACCAGGAACACCCCACAAGAGCGTCCGTGCACTGGGAAGACCCCAGGAGAGCGTCCGTGTACCGGGAACACACCACGAGAGTATCCCTGTACCAGAAACACCCCACAAGAGTTGTTCGTGCACTGGGAAGACCCCACGAGAATGTCCGTGTACCAGGAACACCCCACAAGAGCTTCCGTGCACTGGGAAGACCCCACGAAAGCGTCCGACTACCGGGAACACGCCACGATAGAGTCCGTGTACCAGAAACAAGCCACGATAGCGTCTGTGAATCTGGAGCACCCCTCGTGACTGGCCCTACGCAAGCAGCGCCCCACGAGACCGGTCGTAGACTGGAAACTACCCACGAATCGTGTCCCATGCTGAAATCACCCCACGAGATATGTCGTTTTGGAGATGCTTCGCCTCAGTCGATTAGCCATCACAATTGTCCATGTCAAAATCACTCAGATTTTTCTTGCTTCCAGTAACTCAGCCTGAAGAACGGACTGTTGCTGTCTAATATATTGCACCTCTGACAGTGCCTTTCTGATTAGGAAACCTTCCACATTCCTCTACAAGTCATTTTTCGCTGGCTTTGTTTGCTAAACAGGCTGAATATTTCTGTGCTATTGTTTCTCCAGTCATCAGAGGTTCTGTCTCTCCTCTGGACATGATATTCACTATAGAGGTGAACCGCTGCAAACCATCTACTACCTGTGGCGTATTCTGTGCTGCTTGTTATTGCTGAGCCCAGCGCAGCGTGATTATATTGTGGCATAATGCATGTATGACGCGATATCGGAGCCTGCTGATCAGAAGAGGCGCTGGGGATGATATAGGTAGGAGGAGGTTTGTGGGGCTAAACACATGGCCACTGGACTATAGTCCTGCAAATCATTTTGCTTAACTTTGTTCACGTTGCTATACAGTACTTGACTAGGTGGCTTATGGTAGAAGATTATGGTCGCCCAACTCTAAAGCCTGAATTGCCAGATGTGCAATGATGCTGTAGAGAACATGAGAGCATTAATAGTGCAGCTATTATTACCTTTGTGTTCCTTTTAGGAAATTGAAAGCATCGTAGAATAACCTCCGGGAATTCATTAACAGATTATCTCACATTTTTTGCAGGCTGAAGAGGCCCAGCGCAAACTGAAGCGTCTCAGTGAAGAAGAGACAGGTATGCTTCACTAATTCAGATCATTCGTCCTTTTATATAACGAAGTATTGACAGAACAGAGCATTAATTAATCAGCAAAGCTGCTGGGTGCAAATCCGGGCTTTTCTGCAACTTTAAAAGTTTGTAAAAAGCGCCATAAACATCAATTGTTTTTCTTAGAATTTTGCTTCTAGTGACGTTGATTTTGGAACAATTACATGCATTTATTTATTTTTATAGTTGTGCAAAGTCTATGAGAATAACGGCATGCTTAGAGACCACAAAAATCATAACATTGTGCTTGTACGTTTTTTTTTTTTTAAATAATTTGCAGTAGATGAAATCTCAGCCTTAGGCCGGTCTCACTCTTCCGTGTATCATGTCCCGAGTATCGACCGTCCGCGGATCTCCAAAACTGAACTGAACAGCCTTATATTCATAGGGCAGGCTGTCATGTTTGGGTCAGGAGGAGACCTGTGCATCACAATCCGTACTTGGGTAATAAAACATAGATGTATGAAACCAGCCTTATGGTCAAAGTGGTTTGTAAGAACCATGATATGTATGCAACATCTGGTCCGTCTCGTTCTACTGGCTTGATGTTAGGCCGTCGTGACACTTTATCAGTTGTCCAGGATTAGGAAACATGGCTGCTTTCTTTCAGAATTGGGCTGTGTTGCTATTCAGCCCAGTTTAAGTGAATGGAGCTGAGCTACAATACCACTTCCAACGCATGGTCAGGAGCTTCAGAAGGAAAGCCGCCATGTTTGACGACACCTTTTACATTCAGTAAATCATATTGGGGTCTAATTGGTTAAAAAAAAATCTTCAATATTTTGCAGACAACTGGCTATCACTATTATGTATATGGTCTAAAGCAGGGGTCCCCAACTCCAGTCCTCAAGGCCCACCAACAGGTCAGGTTTTCAGGATTTCCTTAGTCTTGCCCAGGTAATAATTGCATCACCTGTGCAATGCAAAGGAAATCCTGAAAACATGACCTGTTGGTGGGCCTTGAGGACTGGAGTTGGGGACCCCTGGTCTAAAGTAAATACACCAAGGATATAAACAGCGTTGTAACAGGTAAATTATACATAACCTTCTATTTTGTTGCAGCTCTGCCACCCCCAGTGCTGCCGCCATTTTGCCCACTGTTTGCCAGCCTGATCAACATCCTCCAGTCTGACGTTATGCTTTGCATCATGGGGACAATTCTTCAGTGGGCAGTGGAGCCCAATGGATACTCCTGGTCTGAGGCCATGCTGCAGAGGGTGGGTGCACACTACTTTATCCTAAGCTTATAAATAAGCAAAAATGAGTTCCTCTAGCACTTCATTGGGGGACACAGGAGACCACGGGTGTTTGCTGCTGTCACTGGGAGGCTGACATTAGGTAAAAAAAAAAAAAGTTCTCATCCCCAGCAGGGTACACTCCCCAACTGCTGGCACAAAGCTAATCCGTTTTATTTTAGTGTCAGTAGGAGGCAGACCTGTTGTCCTATGAATAATGGAGTTTTATACACCAGAAACGCGTCAGGTTTCTGAGGTTTCATTTTTAATCATGTTTTAAAGTTTTTTCTAATAAATAGTACATTTTATTCTCCTGTTGGACGTGCCTGTGGATTTCCCTTTTTTTTCTCAGGAGGCAGACATGTTATGATCCCAGACCTGTTTCTACCTTAGGTTTCCTTGTTTGTTTTTTATAATTTTACTTAGTTTTTCAGATTTTTCTACTTTGGGCAACAGGGTGTATCCACTTGCCCTGTCTTCCCACCTAAGAGACCAAGAGAACAGTGTGATCTGATCCACAGTTCACAAGGCAGGACCTTATCCATCTAACACAGCAATAGTTTCTTGGGACGGCCTTGGCGGACTGCCCTTGCCAACCCATCCCCAGCCCGCTCGACCATCATAGTGACATGGTGCAGGTCCTGGTCTATAAGACCACCTAGGCCAGCTGGTAGCTTCTGCAACGAGAAGTGGTACCCTTAAGACCCACATCAAAGTCATCTTACCCAGCCAACCATTACCTTGCTCTTCTCTGAGGCGCAACCACCCCTAAACACCTGTGATGAGTGCCGGCTGTGTTGAACAGTTTTCATCTGTCTGTAACAACAGCAACCGGAGCTAGCTCTGATCGCTGCTGTCTAACCATCTAAATGCCGCTGTCACTCACTGGACAGCAATATTTAAATGATGTGACTGTGGGGTGCCAAAGGGCAAGGACTGCAGCCAGGGGCTTGCTGAAGACCCCCATGTTTGTCTGTGTCTAAGATTCAGAGAACGTAATTTTCTGTATAAATAGTATTGCAGGAATAATCAAATAAATGCAGGGGCAAGTTCCCTATGGGGATTGAAAAATAAAGTAGAATTAAATAAGGTACCAAAAATGGAAAGAAAGTGTAAAAAACATTTAAGAATTTGAATCTCCCTATTAAGTTCATATTTTGTATAGATGCGTCCGTAAAAGTTTGATCCAAAATATAAAATAAATTAATCTGTACAGTAAAGAGAAAAGAAAAAACTCCAGAATTGCATTTTTACGCTACACCTCCCTAAAATAAAAATGTAATAAAAAAGCGATCGAAATGACATATGTACCGTACTCCAAAATAGTATCAATGAAAATGTAAGCTCATCACACAAAAAAACAGCCTCCCACAGCCCCATCATTGGAAAAATAAAAAGTTACAGGTCTCTGATAAGGGCAATACAAACAAGATTATCTTTAATTTTTATTTTTTTAAATTTCTGATTTTTTTTTCACTACTTAAAGGGAACTTGTCACCCCGGTTTTTCAGTACGAGATAAAAATACTGTTAAATAGGGCCTGAGCTGTGCGTTACAATAGTGTATGTAGTGTACCCTGATTCCCCACCTATGCTGCCGAAATAACTTACCAAAGTCGCCGTTTTCGCCTGTCAATCAGGCTGGTCAGGTCAGATGGGCGTGGCGACATCGCTGTATCTTCCCCCAGATCTTGCATATATTTCCGTTGGTGGCATAGTGGTTTGCGCATGCCCATCTTCTGAATCCACTGGGCAGGAGAAGAAAAAACGCACGATCGGCGCTATTTCCCTGGTGATCTGTGGGGGCGGCCATCTTCCTGAGGCCGCGCGTGCGCATATGGACTCCTCTGCTGCCCGGGGCTTCAGGAAAATGGCCGCGGTATGCCGCGCGTGCGCAGATGGAGATCGCGTTGGCCATTTTCCTGAAGCCGAGTTCGCATCTCAACTTCAGGAAAATGGAAGAAAAAGAAAATAGGTCCCCGTAGGAATGGGGCTAAATGGGCTGCCTGGTTTAGAAAAAAAAGCAACATTTTAATATACCGTATTTGGGAATTTTGAGTTAATAAAGGTTAGGATCTTTGTTAGGGACTCTCCTATCTTCGCCAGAATGAGGAATGGTTGGAAAGACCATCTCTCATTCTTGAGGACTAGTCCTGTCCGGGCATTATGCAGACAATCCACTGGTTTAAATGAGCATGGTGTAATACCCCATTTCCCCTGTGGTGTCACTGCAGGAAAACTGAACACCTGCTACCAGATTCCAACAAGAGGACGCTTTTTGATTAGAATTACAATCAATGGACCCTTGTAGAGATCTGAAGCGGAAAGCCCCTTCTGTACTGCAAGATCCCCCTACATTATTGCTTTAAGTTGTTAATTACAATAAAATATGTTCGGAATAATAAGTGAAATAAATGCCAATTTTTACAATTCCTTAGGTTCTGCATCTGATAGGAATGGCGTTGCAAGAAGAGAACCAGCATCTGCAGAACATCAGCGAGGACAACGTTCTCACCTTTACCTTCTCAGAGAAGATCTCAAGTAGGTCCTACAGGTTATGGCAGCAGATCTTCTAAGAAATAGTGCTGCTGCCGGACACAATACAAGCCCAGCACTGGGGTCCATATTTTCCCCAATGATTTGATAGTGGATGCCTCTGAATAGATTAGCGTGTGTTTCATGGTTCTTTAATGGATCGGTATTAATAGTTGGCACATGAGAGACACTTATGGAGGAGAGCTAATTAGCTTGCTATTTCTGGCTGTAAGGCTCATTACACCAGCCAGATCTCTGCAAGGAGACTTGTATCTTCTAAGAGCTTTTTGATAGTTATATCTTGTCTAACATCAGTTATATCCCATTTTAGGGCCTGGCGCAGCTCCAAACACATCACCCAGCATCTTGGCTTTGTTGGAGACCTTGCAGAATGCAGCTCACTTAGAGGTTCACAAGGATATGATCCGCTGGATTTTGAAGGTAACGTTTCACAAGTCACTGATTCTCATTAGGCCGGCACTGCACAGCGCCTCGTGACCGCACGTCGTAAAACTGCAGTTTCCACCTGCCTCATTCGCACGTAATAATAGTATATCTATTGATATTATAATACTGGAATTATTCTCTTTAACACCTCCCTACTTGATATGACTTGCTATTACGTCTTGGAGCGGATGCAGGTTTGATTGCTGGCTGTATTATACAGCCAGAACCTGTCTGTATCAGCAGAGATCAGAGCTAGTTCCGATCACTGCTGTTTAACCACTTTAAATGTCGCTGTCAATCCCTGACCACAGAATTTAGGTATTGCCAATCCTGGCCAGACATCCATTCGAGCACCCATCACCCCCCCTTGACAAAGTCACAGAGTTGCCATTGCAGTTGAAACCCCCGTCTCCACCATGGTGGTACCACATGCCAGACTTCATAGGAGATCATTATTTTTACTATACATTTCATTCCTGAAGCATTACAATACATAATTGAAGCAATCAACTGATCACAGGTTTAAACCCCCATGCAGAACTAAAAAATAAAGAGCTAAAATTAAAAAAAAAAAAAAAAAAAGTAAACACAAACAAAAAAAGTAGAAGTTATAATAAAAAAAAATATATATATATATATTTATAGAATATTGAGGATATACAGTATGTATTTTTTTTTATTGTGTATATATATAGTCAAATGAAAGTTTGGTATTGCTGTAATGGTACTGACCCAAGGAATAATGTTGCCAGTTCATTTTTGCTGCTCAATGAACGCCATAAAAACAAAACTCAAAAAGCAGTGGCTGAGTTGCATGTTATTTTTTTATTTTAAATATATATGTATATATATATATATATATATATATATATATATATATATATATATATATATATATATATATATATTATTATTATTTATTATTATAGTGCCATTTATTCCATGGCGCTTTACATGTGAGGAGGGGTATACATAGTAAAACGAGTACAATAATCTTTAACAATACAAGTCACAACTGGTACAGGAGGAGAGAGGACCCTGCCCGCGAGGGCTCACAATCTACAAGGGATGGGTGAGGATACAGTAGGTGAGGGTAGAGCTGGCCGTGCAGCGGTTTGGTCAATCGGTGGTTACTGCAGGTTGTAGGCTTGTCGGAAGAGGTGGGTCTTCAGGTTCTTTTTGAAGGTTTCGATGGTAGGCGAGAGTCTGATATGTTGTGGTAGAGCATTCCAGAGTAGGGGGGATGCACGAGAGAAATCTTGTATGCGATTGTGGGAAGAGGAGATAATAGGGGATAATAATATATAATATATATATAATTATTATATAATTATTATATAATAATATATATATAATATATATATATATATATATCTAGTGTGTGTGTGTGTGTATTTATACACAAGCAAAATTCACCTGATACTGAAGCTTTGCCACATTGCCAAAAAAAGAGCCACTGAGCTGTGTGTCGTCTTCTTTTAATTCCTACCTTCTTCACTAAAAATAAGGAATATTACTGCTTAATTTTAGAACACAGTGCTGATGTGTGATTTATAGATTTTTTTTCCACATAGACTTTTGGAACAATTAAGAAAATCCGAGAAAGTTCCTCTGCAGTTCCAGTGGTGGAGATTGAGGGCAGCACGATGGAGCAGGTATTGATTCATGCCCTATCTACTTATGACCTTGGCTCTTTGAGTGTCTAGATAAGTCGTCTAAAAGATGAGTCAAACGGATGAAACAAGTGACCATAGGGCATGCAACAAAAATGTAAAGGACTTTTCCATATTTATAGATTTTATCAGATTATTATGGTGAGATTAAGACCTCTGAGATCATCACCAATCCTGAGAATAAAGGCTACACCTGGGCTGCGTCCCGTATACAGCGCCCCCCAACATTTTGGTTGTGTAATTGAATCGGAAGGCTGCAGTAGCCGGTAACTCAGCTGTGCAAGGGGAAAATTTAAGGGACGCATCAATATAGTCGTGGCCAAAAGTTTTAAGACTGACACCGATTTTGGTTTTCACAGTTTGCTGCTTCAGAGGTTTTAGAACTTTTAGATGGATGTTTCTCTGGTTACTGAAGTACAATTATCAGCGTTTCATACGTTTTTAAACTTTTATTAACAAACACATCAAGCTTATGCAAAGACTCAATATTTACATCATTGACCCTTAGTTTTCACATTTGCCCTTCGCCATGGCAGCTGGACATCATCTTCTGGAGCAGATCCCGACTGATGATAACCCATTCTTGCCTAATCAGTGCTTGAATTTTATCACAATTTCTATGTTTTTATATGTCCACCCTGTTTTTGAGGTTCTTAATAGGAGTTTCCTGGTCATGATGAACCCAAAGTGTCAATGTTTTGTGCCTCAAGCCTCTTAATTATCACTTTAACCTTCTTAGATGGTTTCCATCATGTTGGAAGAAGCATTGTTCATCACCAGATTACCCTGGATCATTGGGAGACGTTGCTCTTGGAGGATCTTTGCATATTATTTTTTATTCATGGCAGTGATCTTTGGCAAAATTATGAGTGAGCCCCTTGCGTGTATGAAAGCCACGACACATGAATGGTCTCGGGACGCTTTACTATTGGCAGACACAGGACTCAAGGTTGCGTTCATCTTTTTTTTTTCTGGACAATCTTTCTTCTAGATGTCCCAAAGGACAAGCCTAAAGGAGCTTCATCAGAGACAATAACTTTACCCCCGTCCACTGCAGTCCAATCCTTGTACTTCCCGCAAAGTCATTTTCACCGTAAGAGTCATCTCTTAATGAGTGAAAGCTTCAAACTTCACGTTTTTACTTACAGTATAGAACAAAAGCTTGGACACACCTTCTCATTTAAAGATTTTCTTTCTCGCTTCATTGGGGGACACAGGTAACCATGGGTGCATGCTGCTGTCGCTAGGAGACTGACACTATGCAAATAATTTTTTTTTTTTATTTTAAATAGATTTTTATTGAAAGCGAATATGAACAATACAATTTATGCATTTTCCAGTATATTACAAAATTTTTACATTTTCCAAACCCCCAACAATCCCAACAAAACCCAAACCTCCCCCTCCCCTGACAGCTCATACCCAGTTATACTTTGTTACCAGTATTGATGGCTCTTTGAGCCATTTGAATCACTTATGTCCGCTTGTTCTTTAGCACTCTCTTCCTTTCAGAGGCCCTCATCCTCCCATTTCCCATACCTACTATCCCAGCTCGAGCCACGGAGACCACATTTTATCAAACGTTTCTATTTTCCCACGTCTTTTGTATACCCCCTTTTCCAAATTGAGACCATGTTTAACATATTTCAGGAATTCACCCCTTGTAGGCGGCTCATCCTTGATCCAGTTCCTTGCTATTACCTTCCTTGCCATATATAATAGCCTAGCTATTGCTATCTTCCAGATGTTATCCACTCTAATTTCCTCTACATATCCTAGTATACACACTATCGGATCTCTCGGCACTCTGCATTTATACGCCCCTTCCACACGGCTCATTACCACCAACCAGAAAGCAACCAGTCTTGGACATATCCACATCATGTGGTATATTCCTGCATTCTCAGTCTTACATCTCGGGCATTCAGAGTCCGCACGCAACCCCGCTCTGTACAACACTTCCGGTGATTTATAGACTCTGTGCAAGATGTACAGCTGCGACAGTCTGTACGGCTCACTCAGTGACACTCGTGGAACCCACTCCAACACCGACTCCCAGGTTTCATCCTCCATTGGGCCTAAATCTCTTTCCCATTTCGCTCTCGCTTTTAGAGGGAAGTCTAGTAAATATGCATGTAGAAGGTCCTTATAAAGGGTGGTAATGACTCCCCTTGTGGACCCTTCCCCACATACGTATTCCAGAACTATGTC
Organism: Ranitomeya imitator; assembly: GCF_032444005.1. Taxonomy (NCBI): domain Eukaryota; kingdom Metazoa; phylum Chordata; class Amphibia; order Anura; family Dendrobatidae; genus Ranitomeya; species Ranitomeya imitator. The sequence goes on along the minus strand of NC_091286.1, from coordinate 37,563,354 downwards.
CTCCTGGATCTCAATACCACCGCCCTTGCTTTGCGCTTTAAAGGCATGTTTCATCTGAGCATATTGATACTCCCCAGTCGGTCTCAATCCAAACTCCCCCTGCAGCTGCGAAAAGGACTTTAATCCTTGTTGTTGAATTATCTGAGCCACCAAGTGGATTCCTTTGGCCCTCCACTCCGCCAGCACTCCAAGAGCCGCAAACTCCACCAAATTATTATTAAGCCATATCGGTGTAAATTTAGTCAGCCCCGTAACCCCCCGAATATGTCGCAGTCTGGTCCATAATTTATGTATCAAAAACATAGTTGGGTATAATTTCCCCAATACTCCCAAGGAGCCATCCTCCAGACACTGCGCCACCGGTCTTCGGTTTGTCACCCTCTCCATCAAGTGCTGTACCGCACTGGTAGACGCTCCCCGCGCCCAGCCCTTCGAATGCTGGCTCTGGGCTGCAAGAAAATATAACTCAGGATTGGGTAAAGCCAATCCTCCATCTTCCTTGGGTCGCTGAAGCGTCTCCAGTCGAATACGTGGGTACCGCCTCCCCCATATCAGGCTTCTAAAAAGAGCATTAATCTGCCGGAATTTCCCACGTGGAATCCAAACTGGCGCATTATGTAGGACGTAAAGTAATTTGGGCATCAGAACCATTTTAATGAGATTAACCCTACCCACCACCGATAGGTGTAATTTATTCCACGCATCCACTTTTGCTTTAAGGGCGCCCATGAGAGGAGTCAAATTCCTATACAAAAACTCTGTAACTGGCATCGAGATCCATATTCCCAGGTATTTGAAAAGGGATGCCACCTTAAGCCGCCCCTCTCCCAATGGCTCACTTCTGCTCTCCTCCACCCCATCCACCTCGAAGAGGACCGATTTATCCCAATTTATCCTCAATCCCGACAAGGCTCCAAATTTCCCAATGATCTCGATAGCCCCATTCAAGGCTTCATCCGGGTCCGCCAGGAACAGTAAGATGTCATCTGCATATAACGCGATCTTCTCCTCAACACTCCCATATCTGAACCCAGGAACCTCATCCGATTGTCGGATCTTAGCGGCCAGTGGCTCCACAGCTAAGGCAAACAGAAGGGGCGACAGTGGGCAACCCTGCCTCGTACCTCTGGCCAACTTTATAGGCTGAGAAAGTTCCCCATTCACTCTAATTCTAGCTGTTGGTAGTGAATATAACAGTTGAGTCCATGCCACAAATTGCGGACCAATACCCATACATTTCAACACCCGCCAGAGATATCCCCACTCCACACTGTCAAACGCCTTATGGGCATCCAAGGATGCAATAACCCTTCGGCCACAGTTGTCAGACTTCAGCTGTAAGTTCATATGCAGCCTCCGCAGATTAACCGCTGTAGACCTGTCAGGCATAAAACCAGACTGATCCGGATGTACAAGGCTAGCAATGACGCTGGACAAACGGGTAGCTAACACCTTGGCCAAGAGTTTGACATCGATGGTTAACAGAGAGATTGGTCGATATGACTCAGGCTTCCCCAGATCCTTATCCTCCTTCGGAATAACCACTATAATAGCCTCCCTCATAGATGCTGGGAGATACCCTTGGCATCCAGCCTCCTCCAGTACTAACTTTAATCTGGGAATCAGCACTTCCTCCAAACTTTTATAGATTTCGGCTGGTAACCCATCAACCCCAGGTGCCTTCCCATTAGCCATAGACTTCAGCGCCCGACTCAGTTCCTCCTCGGTGATAGGGGCATCGAGGCTCACCCCATCCTCCTCACTCAATTTCGGAAGACCCAGACTCTCAAGGAAAGTCTCCGTATCTCCGGCTGACTCATTGACCCTGGAGGAATATAAGTCCGCGTAAAAGTCCGCAAAGACCTTTATAATTTCAGGTGTTTCAGATACCCTGCTCCCCCCATCTGAAACCAACGAATGTACATACGAGGTACCACGCTGAGCCGCGGCTACCACCGATAGCATGTGTCCCACTGTTTCTCCCTCCTGAAAATAAGCCACCCTCTGAAACTCCCGCTTCCTTTCAGCTTTTCCCAGCAGAATCTTTTCCATACAATTTTGCGCTGTTCTCAACCTTTTCTCTGCCTCAGAAGTCCCCAGCACTACCATCTCGTCCTCTGCGGCTTTCAGCTCCTCCATCGCCACTCTCTCCGCCTCCCTTGTCCTCCTCTTACACCTACTAATGTCTCTAAATAGTAACCCTCTCAGGTACGCTTTCATTGCATCCCAAACAGTTAGAGCATCTGTACTCCCATCATTTAAAGCAAAGAATTCCGTCACCTCCTTCCCTATACCGTCCAAATCAATACTCTGTAACCAGTTAGGATGGATCTTCCATTCTCTCCCACTTGCGGTCCGTGTCCCCAACAACCTAACCTCCACCTCAATTGGACTGTGATCCGAATGGGCCCTCGGCAGATAACGCACCTCTCCCACCATTGTGTCCAACAGGCGGTTACCCAACGCCATATCAATTCTGGATAGCGTAGCATGAGCCGGCGAGTAGCACGAGTACCCTCTCTCCCCAACATGTCTAACTCTCCATAGATCAATCATGCCTATTTCACGCACATAGGTTCCAAATGTTGTAGTGTGCCCCTCCGACCTGTTCTGGGTGTTCTTATTTTTATCCCAAAAGTCATCACAGATATTGTTCAAATCCCCAATAATTAAGAGTGGTAGTGGTTCCCATCGTTGCACCCTCTCCAACACCTCCCTGATCTTCTTACTTGAATATGGAGGTGGAATATACATTGCCGCCACACACAATCTCACTCCATACAATATACATTGTATCACCACATACTGACCCTCAGCATCCACGCATACTTTCACCTCTTCATACTGCACTCCCACCGGCACCAACACTGACACACCTCTTGAGTACGTCGAAAAGGTAGAATGATACCCCTTCTGTATCCAACGTCTATTCAGTACGTCCACTTTCTCCTGTATCAAGTGCGTCTCTAGCAAGCATATCATAGAAGCCCGCTGATCCTTCGCATACTGCAAGCTCGCAGCTCTCCTAGATTTATCCGCCAGACCTCTCACATTCCAACTCAAAATCTTAAAGCGGTCCCCTATTATGTGACTCATCATCTTTAGTTATGTCTTTACTCCCCGTTCTGAGCTGTCTAACTTCCCTCCCCACCCTTACCCCTACCCCCCCTCCCCCACACCCCCCAATACTATACATTCTGCCTCTTATCAAGAGTGGGGCACCATCACCCATTGCGAACACTCTTGTTAACGTAACCTTCTCCTTCCGCCTCCCGCTACCGTATGCAAATAATTTTTCTGTATTTTCATGACTATGAAAATTGTACATTCACACTGAAGGCATCAAAACTATGAATTAACATATGTGGAATTATATACTCAACAAAAATGTGAAATAACTGAAATTATGTCTTATATTCTAGGTTCTTCAAAGTAGCCACCTTTTGCTTTGATGACTGCTTTGCACACTCTTGGCATTCTCTTGATGAGCTTCAAGAGGTGGTCACGGGGAATGGTTTTCAATTCACAGGTGTGCCCTGTCAGGTTTAATAAGTGGGATTTCTTGCCTTATAAATGGTGTTGGGACTATCAGTTGTGTTGAGCAGAAGTGTGGTGGATACACAGCGGATCGTCCTACTGAATAGACTGTTAGAATTTGTATTATGGCAAGAAAAAAGCAGCTAAGTAAAGAAAAACGAGTGGCCATCATTACTTTAAGAAATGAAGGTCAGTCAGTCCGAAAAATTGGGCAAACTTTGAAAGTGTCCCTAAGGGTACCGTCACACTATACCATTTCGATCGCTACGACGGTACGATTCTTGACGTTCCAGCGATATCGTTACGATATCGCTGTGTCTGACACGCAGCAGCGGCTGTGCTTTCACTTTCACTTTACGGCCGGCAGTCAGTGAGTGCGGGAAGCAGACGGCAAGGGACCTAACGGACACCAGAATGTAAGTATGTGCTGTTTTTTTTTTTTTAGTTTTACGCTTGTAACCAGGGTAAACATCGGGTTACTAAGCGCGGTCCTGCGCTTAGTTACCCGATGTTTACCCTGGTTACCCAGGGACCTCGGCATCGTTGGTCGCTGGAGAGCTGTCTGTGTGACAGCTCCCCAGCGACCACACTACGATTTACCTACGATCACGGCCAGGTCATATCGCTGGTCGTGATCGTAGGTAAATCGTATAGTGTGACGGTACCCTAAGTGCAGTGGCAAAAACCATCAAGCGCTACAAAGAAACTGGTTCACATGAGGACTGCCCCAGGAAAGGAAGACCAAGAGTCACCTCTGCTTCTGAGGATAAGTTTATCCGAGTCACCAGCCTCAGAAATCGCAGGTTAACGGCAGCTCAGATTAGAGACCAGGTCAATGCCACACAGAGTTCTAGCAGCAGACACATCTCTACAACAACTGTTAAGAGGAGACTTTGTGCAGCAGGTCTTCATGGTAAAATAGCTGCTAGGAAACCACTGCTAAGGACAGGCAACAAGCAGAAGAGACTTGTTTGGGCTAAAGAACACAAGGAATGGACATTAGACCAGTGGAAATCTGTGCTTTGTTCTGATGGGTCCAAATTTGAGATCTTTGGTTCCAACCACCGTGTCTTTGTGCGACGCAGAAAAGGTGAACAGATGGACTCTACATGCCAGGTTCCCACCGTGAAGCGAGGAGGAGGTGTGGGGGTTCACAGGACACAGGAACCATGGAGTGTACGCTGCTGCCACTAGGAGGCTGACACTGTGCACAAAAAAAGTTAGCTCCTTCTCTGCAGTGTAGACCCCACCAACTGGCATTCTGAAACTCCAGTTTAGCTTAGTGTCAGTAGGAGGTGGACACTTGTCTTTTATTAGACCCATATCTACCTCAATGTGCGTCGTTTTCTTTCAGGTTTTTCCAGAGTGATACAGTGTGAGCAGTCACAACTGTAATCCCACAATACGGACTATACAGTTAGGTCCATATATATTTGGACAGAGACAACATTTTTCTAATTTTGGTTATAGACATTACCACAATGAATTTTAAACAAAACAATTCAGATGCAGTTGAAGTTCAGACTTTCAGCTTTCATTTGAGGGTATCCACATTAAAATTGGATGAAGGGTTTAGGAGTTTCAACTCCTTAACATGTGCCACCCTGTTTTTAAAGGGACCAAAAGTAATTGGACAATTGACTCCAAGGCTATTTCATGGACAGGTGTAGGCAATCCCTTCGTTATATCATTCTCAATTGAGCAGATTAAAGGCCTGGAGTTGGTTTGAGGTGTGGTGCTTGTATTTGAAAGGTTTTGATGTGAAGTAAACATGCGGTCAAAGGAGATCTCCATGCAGGTGAAACAAGCCATCCTTAAGCTGCAAAAACAGAAAAAACCCATCCCAGAAATTGCTGCAATATTAGGAGTGGCAAAATCTAGAGTTTGGTACATCCTGAGAAAGAAAGAAAGCACTGGTGAACTCATCAATGCAAAAAGACCTGGGCGCCCACGGAAGACAACGGTGGTGGATGATCGCAGAATAATCTCCATGGTGAAGAGAAACCCCTTCACAACAGCCACCCAAGTGACCAACACTCTCCAGGAGGTCGGCGGATCAATATCCAAATCTACCATAAAGAGAAGACTGCATGAAAGTAAATACAGAGGGTTCACTGCACGGTGCAAGCCACTCATAAGCATCAAGAATAAAAAGGCTAAAAAAAAATCTAAAAAAGCCAGCACAGTTCTAGAAGAGCATTCTTTGGAGAGATGAAACCAAGATCAACCTTTACCAGAATGATGGAAAGAGAAAAGTATGGGAAGGCGTGGTACAGCTCATGATCCAAAGCATACCACATCATCTGTAAAACCCGGCGGATGCAGTGTGATGGCTTGGGCATGCATGGCTGCCAGTGGCACTGGGTCACTAGTATTTATTGATGATGTGACACAGGACAGAAGCAGCCGAATGAAGTCTGAGGTATTCAGAGACACACTGTGTGCTCAGATCCAGCCAAATGCAGCCAAACTGATTGGTCGTCGTTTCATACTACAGATGGACAATGACCCAAAACATAAAGCCAAAGCAACCCAGGAGTTTATTAAAGCAAAGAAGTGGAATATTCTTGAATGGTCAAGTCAGTCACCTGATCTCAACCCAATTGAGCATTCATTTCACTTGTTAAAGACTAAACTTCAGACAGAAAGGCCCACGAACAAACAGCAACAGAAAACCACCACAGTGAAGGCCTGGCAGAGCATCAAAAAGGAGGAAACACAGCATCTGGTGATGTCCATGAGTTCAAGACTTCAGGCAGTCATTGCCAACAAAGGGTTTTCAACCAAGTACTGAAAATGAACATTTTATTTAAAATTATTGAATCTGTCCAATTACTATTGGTCCCTTTAAAAAGAGGGTGACACATGTTAAGGAGCTGAAACGCCTAAACCCTTCATCCAATTTTAATGTGGATACCCTCAAATGAAAGCTGAAAGTCTGAACTTCAACTGCATCTGAATTGTTTTGTTTAAAATTCATTGTGGTAATGTCTATAACGAAAATTAGATAAATGTTGTCTGTGTCCAAATATATATGGACCTAACTGTATGTACGGCGTGTACTGCCACTCTGTATCCTCATAGATCCGACAGCAGGACCAAGACCCCTAACACACAAGCGTGTTTAGGAGATCAGGACCGATCCTAGCTCCGTCTCCCACCCACTCGCCCTCCAGGGCCTGTCGGTTGATGGAGACGAGGACGTCCATCAGCGGGGGTCGCCGCTGCGTCTGTGTGGAGGCCTTTTGCAGGCGGCCGTGCTATTTTCCCATCGGCGGCCGGCAGCTGCACTGTCTTCCCCTCACCGGCTGTTGCCTGTTACTAATTTAGGCCCCGGCTTCTTTCCGGGCCTAGTCCAGCTCCGCGACTCCGCCCCCTTCCCCTCTCCTTTGGGCGGGCTTTTCTCCCTAACGTCTTTCACCTCCTCTTCCTGTTCTCCGGCGAGCTCCGCCCACCGGCGCCATCTTTGTCCTCCCAGACGACGTGTTTAGCCCCGCCCACTCCTCCCGACAGAGAGCGGGCTTACCTGCTGCGCTCGCCGCCATCTTGGTCCTCCGGGTGTTTTATGACCGGCTCCGCCCGCTCCTTCCAATCCAGCGCAAGACACCTGAGTCAAGGTTTTTTCCAGCGTTTTCGGCTCCCTACCACACGGTTAGCTCCGCCTCCTCTTCCGGCCTTGGAGAGCGGGTTTTTTTGCTACCTCACGTCCACCGTGTGACCCTGCATCTCCTGGCGGTCGCCATTTTCGGCGTGGGATTCGGCGCTGATTCTTCTGCAGGACCTGCTCTATTTTCGCAGCCTACAGCCGGAAAGCTACAGGACGTCTGCCGTGAATAGCTCTGCACTGCAGACTGACACTCTCCTCTGCCCTCCTGTCCTCTAACCTGGCATTTTTCTCAGAGGCCCGTTCGTCATGTCTAATTCTAAGGGAAGTCGCTCTCGTCCTCCTACTTCTTCCTCTACTTCCTCTGCCTTAGTCAAACACTTTGTGTGTTAGTCTTGTAACTGCAAGCTTCCTTCAGGTAAGTCCTCTCCCCTCTGTCAGGCCTGCAGCAACCCCATTATGCCCACCGCCCAGGATCCCCCAGCTGCTCCTCTTGAGAGTGAGGCCTCCACCCCAAGTTGGGCTTCCGCTCTGTCACAATCTGTAGCGGATCTAACACGGGTGTACCAGACCCTTGTGTCCGTGCTCGATCGATTGCCCCTGCAGAAGCCAGCGGGTCGCAGGAAGCTCCATCCGAGCATTCCACTATAGGTCGCAAAAGATCCAGACAGGCACACCGGTCTGAGTCCTCTTCTCGCTCCATCTCGCCCCACGGTCCTTCTCTGCGATCGGCTTCTCCACGATCCTCCTCCCAGGAGTCAGGCGAAGCTTTCTCTGATGCGCCTTCAGAGGATAATTTGGAGCTGGATTCGAACCAAGTCGCTAGCATGAGGGATATGGTTCAGAGTCTCATTGGAACGATCAATCAGACCTGTGGCATCAAAGATTCCTCTATGGAACCCGCAGATCAGGCGGTTTTGTTTAGACGGTCTAAAACACCTTCCAAGGTTTTTGCTCCTCATCCTGAGTTCGATCAGCTTCTGACCAGTGAAAGCGTCTGTTTGGATTCTCTCTTTCTAAGAGGAAAGCTCCTTGGGGTCTTATATCCTTTTTCTCCGGATCTCATCGCCAACTGGATTTCTTCTCCCTCTGTGGATCCGCCAGTTTCTAGACTTTCCACCAACACAGTCCTGCTGTCTGGCGGAGCGTCTCTGAAAGATTCCAACAATAGGACCATAGAATCCTTTGGGAAGTCGGCCTTCGAAGCGGGTGCCTCTACCCTATGCCCGACTTTTGCTTCCACCTGGGTTTCGAAGTCTATATCCGAATGGGCCAAGCAACTCCGTCGGGGCATTCTGGCCGGAGCTCCTCCAGAACAGCTAGCGGAACTTGCCACCCAGATTTCTCACGCTGGGGAATATTTGGTCTCTGCTTCCCTGGACGCCGCGTCTTGTGCCGCTTAGGCATCCAGTAATGTTGCCATACATCGCACCATTTGGCTCAAGGCCTGGCAGGCGGATTTGTCATGAAAAATGTCCCTTACCAGTCTGCCTTTTCAGGGATCTCGTCTCTTCGGTTCCAAGCTGGACCAAATAATTAAGGACGCCACCGGGGGCACAAGCTCTCTTCTTCCTCAGTACAAACCTCCCTGGCCTCCTCCTAGGCGGCAATTTCTGTCCTTTTGGTCTTTTCGTCGTTTTGCAGCAGCAAACTCCTTTTCCCAGCAGCAGCAGAGGACACAGGCACGTCAAGAGAAAAAGACGTTATCCTTTAGACCCACTCCTTCCTGGCGTTCCCGCTACTCCCAAGGTAGATCGTCCAGGTCTAGAACTGGAAGATCCACCTCGGCATGACTCACGGCAAGACCCCAACGCACCTCCCAAGCTGGGCAGCCATCTTCTCTTCTTCAGAGACGTCTGAATCACCTCAGTGGAGGACGTATGGGTCAGGGAAGTTGTATCCTCAGGATACAAAATAGAGTTCACTTCATGGCCCCGGGATCGTTTCTTCGAATCCCACCCTCCAAGAGACCCCGCTCTAGTTCCGGGTTTCTTTGCAGCCATCGCTTCCCTCCTCAAATCCCGGGTAATCGTTCCCGTTCCAGAAAAAGAACGGTTCACAGGTTTCTATTCAAACCTGTTTGTGGTACCGAAAAGGGACAGCAAGGTTCGTCCCATTCTGGATCTCAAATTGCTGAACAAGAGGGTTCGTCTGAGACACTTCAGGATGGAATCCCTTCGTTCGGTAATCGCTTCCATGGAGGCTCAGGAATTTCTGTGCTCCATAGACATCCAGGACGCCTACCTCCATGTCCCTATATTTCCAGGACATCACAGATTTCTTCATTTTGCAGTACATCAGGAGCATTTCCAGTTTGTCGCCCTGCCGTTCGGTCTCGCAACCGCTCCCAGGGTTTTCACAAAGATCATGGCAGCACTGATAGCCATCTTGAGGATCAGAGGCCTGGTGCTCTTTCCGTACCTCGACGACATACTCATCAAGGCTCCATCCTTTTCTCAGGCTCACAAAAGTCTGTCCATCGTCCTTGACACCCTATCCCGTTTCTGGTGGCTTGTCAACCGGAAGAAGTCCTGCCTTGTTCCCTCTCAGCGTCTCGTGTTTCTGGGCATGCTCTTCGACACCCATCAGTCCAGAGTCTTCCTTCCCGAAGAGATGAGAACCATTCTTCGTCGGGAAGTTTGCTTCTTCCAGGGTCCTCTGCTTCCCTCCTTCCGATCGGCCATGAAGGTTCTGAGGAGGATGGTTGCAACATTGGAAGCAATTTCCTTCGCCCAATTTCATTCAAGATCTCTTCAGCAGGCTATTCTCTCACAGTGGGACAGGTCTGTCCTTTCCCTGGTTCGTCTGATTCGGCTTTTGCCCCGGGTCAAACGGTCCCTCAACTGGTGGCTGACATCACCTCTCATCTCCCAGGGCAGGTCCTTCCTTCCAGTTCACTGGCAGGTGGTGACGACGGACGCCAGCCTTCTCGGCTGGGGTGCGGTGTTTCGTCACCTGACAGTTCAGGGTCGTTGGTCGGCGCAGGAGTCAACTCTGCCAATCAATGTCCTCGAGGTTCGGGCCATCTTTCTGTCCCTTCTTCACTGGGAAAGGATTCTCAGGGGCCTGCCAATTCGAATCTAGACGGACAATGCCACAGCAGTGGCATATGTCAACCACTGGGGGGGACTCGGAGTTCTCTGGCCTAGGCCAAGGTATCCGAGATCTTCCTTTGGGCAGAGGAAAAGGTTCTGGTGATATCCACGGTGCATATCCCCGGTGTGGACAAATGGGCCAACGATTTCCTCAGCCGCGAGGGCCTCGCGGCAGGGGAATGGTCCTTGCATCAGGAGGTCTTCCGTCAAATTTGTCTTCAATGGGAGACTCCGGATGTGGACCTCACGGCGTCCCGAATCAACAGGAAGGTCCCTCGGTTCGTCTCCAGGTCCCGCGATCCTCTCGCAGTGGGCGTCGACGCTCTGGCCAGTCATTGGTCGCTGTTCGTGCTCCCCTATCTGTTTCCATCCCTTCCCTTGCTTCCCAAGCTGTTGAAAAAGATCAAGGCGGAAGGGGTGCCTGTTATTCTGATCGCCCCGGATTGGCCTAGGAGATTTTGGTTTGCGGAGATCGTCAACCTTCTCTCGGACGCCCCCTAGCGGCTTCCAGACAGACCTGACCTGCTGTCTCAAGGTCCGATCTGCCACCCGAATTCTCGGTCACTCAGTTTGACGGCGTGGCTATTGAGACCGCAGTTCTAAGAGCGTCCGGGCTTTCAGATCGGGTCATTCACATTATGATCCAGGCTAGGAAGCCTTTGTCTTCCAGGATCTACTATCGAACCTGGAAGGCTTATTTCCGTTGGTGCTAGTCCAAACACGTTTCACCCATGTCCTTTTCCCTTCCTTCTATTTTGGCCTTCCTCCAGGCAGGACTGGATGTAGGTCTTGCCCTTAGTTCCCTAAAGGGTCAAGTTTCAGCGCTTTCCATCCTCTTCCAGAAGATGTTATCATTCTGACCACAGGTCAAGGCCTTCCTTCAGGGAGTAGCACATGCTGTTCCTCCGTACAGGGCTCCTGTGGATTCTTGGGATCTCAATCTTGTTCTAGAGGTCCTGAGGGGTTCCCCCTTTGAGCCTCTCAGAGAGGTTTCCCTGTCGTTTCTTTCTTGGAAGGTGGCCTTTCATGTGGCCATCACCTCTATCCGACGTGTTTCAGAGTTGGCAGCCCTGTCTTGTCGACCTCCTTTCTTGGTTATCCACCAGGACAAGGTGGTCCTGAGGCCTCCGCCTTCCTTTCTTCCGAACGTGGTTTCCAACTTCCACCTCAACGAGGACATCGTTCTACCTTTCTTTTGTCCAGCTCCGACTCCTCCTCTGGAGCATTCTTTGAGCAAGCTAGACCTCATCAGGGCAGTGATGGTCTACCTGGCTTGAACAGCCTCTTTTCGGAAGATGGATTCGCTTTTCGTCATTCCTGATGGCACGCGTAGAGGCCTGCCGGCTTCCAAGGCGACTATTGCTCTCTGGATCAGAACGGCAATTCTGGAGGCTTACCGGGTCAAGAACAGAGTGCCCCCTACTGGGGTTAAGGCTCACTCTACCCGGGCTGTCGGTGCCTCCTGGGCGGTGCACCACAGGGCTTCCGCCCTACAGCTTTGCAAAGCTGTAACCTGGTCTTCCATCCACACGTTCGCCAAATTTTACAAGGTCCATACCTACGCTTCGGCGGATGCCAGCCTAGGCAGAAGGATCTTGCAGGCGGCAGTGGTGAGTCCTCTGACCTGATGGAAGTCTGTTTTTCCCACCCCAGGGACTGCTTTGGGACGTCCCATGGTTCCTGTGTCCCCAAATGAGGAGATAGAGAAAACAGGATTTTTGGTTGCTTACCGTAAAATCTGTTTCTCGGAGCCTTCATTGGGGGACACAGCACCCTCCCATGATTGTTCAGTTTCTTGTTGTTCTGTGTTCTATGAACGTTTTTCATACTTACAGTTTTGATATCTGTGGTTATATTCTCAACCTTATCGTTTCTCCTACTGCTTACTCAGTAACTGAGTTTCAGAATGCCAGTTGGTGGCGTGTACACTGCAGAGGATGAGCTAACTTTTTTGTTCATAGTGTCAGCCTCCTAGTGGCAGTAGCATACACCCATGGTTCCTGTGTCCCCCAATGAAGGCTCCGAGAAACAGATTTTACGGTAATCAACCAAAAATCCTGTTTTGCTGGTGACACTGTTGGGGATTTATTCAAAATTGAAGGCATCATGTCTACCACAGCATCTTGCAGCGGCATGCTATTCCATCCGGTTTGCGTTTAGTTGGACCATCATTTATTTTTCAACAGGACAATGACCCCAAACACACCTCCAGGCTTTGTAAGGGCAATTTGACCAAGAAGGAGAGTGATGGGGTGCTACGCCAGATGACCTGGCCTCCATTCACCAGACCTGAACCCAATCGAGATGGTTTGGGGTGAGCTGGACCGCAGAGTGAAGTCAAAAGGGCCAACAAGTGCTAAGCATCTCTGGGAACTCCTTCAAGATTGTTGGAAAACCATTCCCGGTGACTACCTCTTGAAGCTCATCAAAAGAATGCCAAGAGTGTGCAAAGCAGTCATCAAAGCAAAAGGTGGCTACTTTGAAGAACCTAGAATATAAGACATATTTTCAGTTGTTTCACACTTTTTTGTTAAGTATATAATTCCACATGTGTTAATTCATAGTTTTGATGCCTTCAGTGTGAATGTACAATTTTCATAGTCTTGAAAATACAGAAAAATCTTAAAGGTGTGTCCAAACTTTTGGTCTGTACTGTATATAATCTGTCGTTTATGCATCGAAGGTCAGTGGGAATCAAGTTCTTCAACTACTTAAAGGCTGGATTCCAAGCCTCCTTGAAAGTTAAAGTAAAAAATTGAAATACGCAGTCAGATCCAATTTCATTACAACACCTCATCCTGTGTCTCAGGAGTATTTAGGGCCCCTAGGTGCTTGTATGCATTCTTGAAAACATCTGAGCTTGCCCCCTAGGCATCAGACGGTGTTCTGACAGTACTCTTCCTTGCACAAAGATCCTTCTTCTGGGATGATGCTTTTTTATGGTCCAGTCTACATGTTCTTGTGTACCAGCCCATCTCCAAGCTCTTAGGACTGTCTTGGGAGACCCATGAAACCTTGTGATGACAGCTATGGATGTGCCACGTGGATGGGCTGCAGATACCTCCTTATGCTAAAAATAATGACAGGGACACCAGCAAAATGAAAAACTAGAGAAAAATCAGGAAGGATAAAAGTAGAGTTATTGTCTGTGGTTATGTCTGGTGGTTGTCTTGCTGTCGCCTCTTCGGTTCTCCTGTTGCCACTTTTACTTACACTTAAACAGGGGACATGAATTTGTACTTGCTTATGCTAGCTAACTGGAGACATCAATATCCTGAAGTTTCATAAACTTGGGGGGTCTAATATGTTGGGAAAGTGTTCCCTTCATATATTTAAGCAGTGTATAAACAAGAAGGAATCAAAATTGCTGGATAAGTCATCAACAATCTTAAATATAGAGTCAATACCACATTGAGAGTAACAAGCGTGGATGGAATGATGGACTTATTATGGAGTATCAAGATGGAGAGCTTGAATATGTGACTGCTACTCAATACACAGAAGACAAAGATATTGACTGCCATGTAGGACCGGGACTCATTTTAGATGGACAGCGACAAAACTTTGAAGTTGTAATGGACTTCATCTACTCTCATCTATAGTCTCTAACTGGGTCGCTTCATCTATAGTCTCTAACTGGGTCGCTGTGACCAGTGGGGTACCGCAGGGGTCAGTATTGGGACCTGTTCTCTTCAACATATTCATTAATGATCTGGTAGAAGGTTTACACAGTAAAATATCGATATTTGCAGATGATACAAAACTATGTAAAGCAGTTAATACAAGAGAAGATAGTATTCTGCTACAGATGGATCTGGATAAGTTGGAAACTTGGGCTGAAAGGTGGCAGATGAGGTTTAACAATGATAAATGTAAGGTTATACACATGGGAAGAGGGAATCAATATCACCATTACACACTGAACGGGAAATCACTGGGTAAATCTGACAGGGAGAAGGACTTGGGGATCCTAGTTTTTTTTTTATCAGATAAATTTTTATTGAACATAATAAATGTTATCTATTCATACAACAAAGTGCATTTGTGTTTTTCATTTCAACAAGAAAATATACCCCTTCTCCCCCCTCCCTCCTTCAGATAACCAACCCCAACTTTCCCCCCTCCTCCCCAAGAAGATCATTTTTATTACAGACAAATTGTATTATTAACATTATTTACCACAACCTCTTAATCATTCCCATTTAGCCATGGCTGCCATAGCTTTTGAAAAAACCCCATCCTATTCCTCTTGGTATAAATGCTTTTTTCGAGCTGGACAATATGATTCACCTGTGCGGTAAATTCTCGTCTGGTTGGAGGTTCCTCCCTAATCCAGTATCTCGCAATCACTTTCCTTGCAACGAAGAGCAATCTAGCTATTGCCATTTTGGCAGTTTCATCGGCCGACAACTCCTCCACATACCCAAGTATACAAACCACTGGATCCCTGGGAATCGCACATCCATAAAGCACTCCAATTTGGTTCAACACTGCTACCCAATAAGAAAAGAGCCTGGGGCACACCCACAACATGTGGAGCATACCCGCCTCAGTCTGAGTGCACCTAGGGCACTCAGAATCCAATCTCACTCCGGCTTTGAACAACGAGTCAGGTGTCCTATAGGCCCTATTAACCACATACAATTGCGAGAGCCTCCCAGGCTCACTCATTGACAATTTAGGTATGTATTCCAGAATAGACCCCCATTTGTCATCGTCTATTTCCCCCAGTTCGGCCTCCCATTTTCCTCTAGCTTTAATCGGGTAATCCTCCAAGAATGTGTGTAGTAAATCCCCATATACTTCCGATATAGCCCCCTTTGTTCCATTGTTATTTAGAATACAGTCTAACATGAGATCTTTCTGAACCACTATGGGCCCCCTCTTCCTCTGTGCCTGAAAAGCGTGCTGAACTCTCCTATATTGATACCATTTTAATCCCGGAAACTGAAATTCCTGCCGAAGCGCATCATAAGATCTAAGACTCCCATTGTGAATCAGTTGTCCTAACAGCCTAATGCCCTTTTCTCTCCATTCTCCCATTCCTTCCATATGGTTAAATTCTTGAAGAGATGAGTTATCCCAGATAGGTGAAAATTCCGTGAAGCCCCCAATTCCCCTAATACGCTTCAGCATCTGCCATACTCTATGAATTAAATTCATGGTGGGAAAGCCATTCCCCAATTTCCTAAATAGTCCTGATTCCAGACCCAAACTCAAGGGCCATACCCCGCTAATATGCACCAGACTACTGTGACCCATTTCTTCCACTAACCCTTTCCCCCATCCCCTAAGATGTTGGCTCTGTGCAGCCAGAAAGTATAACCATGGGTTGGGTAACGCAAGCCCCCCCTCATCTTTGGGTCTCTGCAAAGTCTCCTGCCTAATCCTCGGGCTCTTCTTTCCCCACACCAACTCTCCAAATATCGATTTCAGCTTACGGAATGTTCTCATCGGGATCCATACCGGAGAATTATGTAGGACATACAGGATCTGAGGCATCACCACCATCTTAAGGAGATTTACTCTTCCTACCACTGACAAATTTAGCTTACTCCAAGCTGAGATCTTAGTGCGTATCTTAGTTACTAAAGGCTCGAGATTAAGTTCCTCAAATCTAGTTAAGGGAAGAGCTACCTGAATCCCCAAATATTTAAACTGAGTGACCACCCTTAATTTTGTATCTTCTTCCACCTCCCTTGTACAATCCACTTCTCTATCTATCTGCATAACGCTCGATTTGTCCCAATTA
Organism: Ranitomeya imitator; assembly: GCF_032444005.1. NCBI lineage: Eukaryota > Metazoa > Chordata > Amphibia > Anura > Dendrobatidae > Ranitomeya > Ranitomeya imitator. Next base: position 37,547,366 of record NC_091286.1, on the reverse strand, counting down.
ATAACTAGCCCTGAAATTTGCCCAAATCTCTCGATTAATGCTATTACATTTCTTAGTGGTTCCCCAGAGCTCTCAAGGAAAAGCAGTATGTCATCTGCATATAAGGCGATTTTTTCCTCCATCTTCCCATATAAAAACCCTTTCACCATTTGAGACCGTCTGATAGTCGCTGCCAGCGGTTCCACCGCCAAAGCAAACAGCAGCGGGGACAACGGGCACCCCTGCCTTGTACCTCTAAAAAGCTGAAAGCTGTCTGACATCATATTGTTCACCCTGATTTTGGCCACCGGAGAGGAGTATAGGAGTCTCACCCATGACACAAAGACTGGCCCAAACCCACAACGACTCAGCACCGACCACAGGTATTGCCATTCTATACTATCAAAGGCCTTGTGTGCATCGAGGGAAACCACCACTCTCTTGCCAGCGTTATCAGGCGGTATTTGCATATTAAGAAATAGCCTTCTCAAGTTAATGGCAGTTGATTTATTAGGCATAAAGCCTGATTGGTCCGAATGAACCACTTTTTCTATCACCCGGGTCAGCCTGTTCGCCAGGGCCTTAGCCAGAATCTTGACATCTGTCGTTAGGAGTGATATCGGCCTATATGACTCCGGCAATCTTGGGTTCTTGTCTGGTTTGGGGATGACCACAATAATGGCCTCCCTCATGGAATCAGGCAATATACCCCTCTCCAGTGACTCCTCAAAGACCTCCAACAACTGAGCCATCAGCTCCTCAGCAAAGTTGCCGTATATTTCGACAGGAATGCCGTCCGCCCCCGGCGCCTTCCCTCCCGCCATGGACCTCAAGGCCCCCTCCAATTCCTCCACCGTAAACGGCCTATCCAACCAGTCTCTATCCTCTGTCTCTATTCTAGGCAAGTCTGCCACCTCTAAGAACCTGTCAATTTCTTCTTCTCCCTGTTCCAATCGTGATGTATATAGTTTGCTGTAAAAACCCTTAAATCCTTCCATAATTTGGGCCCCCTGTGTAACAATACTGCCATTTTCCAATTCTAGGGCATGTACATGTGCCGATTCCCTTTGCGCCGATGCCACCACCGACAGCAGATGCCCCACTTTCTCTCCCTCCGCATAAAATGCCTCTCTTTGGAAATTCCTTGTCCTTTCTGCTCTACGTAAGTGTAACTTATTCACCTCCTCCTGAGCCTTCTTCATACGTTTTATGGTGTCCTGTGAGCGCAGATCATTCAATGCAGCCTCCGCTACCTTCAATTCTTCCATTATCGCTTTATCAGATTCCCTTGTTCGTGTTTTGTGCCTAGATATCTCTCTAAATAATATCCCCCTCAAGAATGCCTTCATGGTATCCCACACCACATATTTCGCTGCACTACCTTTATTAATTAGAAAGAACTCCTCCAGCTCCTCCCCTATCTTTCCCATATCCAGAATTTGCAACCAGAAAGGGTTAATTTTCCAGCCCCGCTTAGCTATCTCCCCCAGGCTTTCAATTTTCAGTGTTACCACAAGCGGACTATGGTCCGAGACTACCCTAGCCATATACGCCACCTCCTCCACTAGCCCGTCCATTCCTTTATTGCCCAGGGCCAAATCGATGCGAGACAACGAGCCATGTGTCGCCGAATAGCAGGAAAAGCAGTACGTGTCAGTGTTACGGACTCTCCACAGATCCCTCCATGCTACTTCTTTCAAATAACTACCAAACGCTGTCTCATTCCCTTCCGCCCTCAGCTGTGCGTGTTGACCCTTATCCCAGTGATCGTTAATAATGTTATTGACATCTCCCAATATAAGCAAAGGAACTCCTCCCCATCTACCGGCTATATTAAGAATTTCCTGCAGTTTTTTCCCCGAGTACGGTGGAGGAATATATACCGACACTACACATATCAATTTAGCGAATACTTTACACACTAGGAATACATACTGTCCATCACTGTCTATCGTCACCTCCACCTCCTCAAACGGTACGTTCGTGTGCACCAGAATCGACACCCCTCTAGCATAGTTCGAGAACGTCGCATGGTACGCCCTCCTCACCCATCTTTTATGCAGTATATCCACTTTTTCTTTTACTAAATGGGTTTCCTGAAGGCATATCAGCGAGGGCCTCTGTTTCAAGATATATTGCAAAATCGCCGTACGCTTTGTATTGTTTGATAGACCTCTAATGTTCCAGCTCAAAATTTTAACTTTATCTCCCATCATATTGCCAAACAATGAAAATATTCTTCTCCCATCCTTTGATCTTCTTCCCCCCTCCCCTAAACTGACCCCTCCCCCCCCAAACCTCCCCCCCATCCCTCATTATTACAAATTAACCTAAACCTTACCTCTCCCTCCCTCAATAACCTCCTCCCTCACAAAACTCCTACTCCCTCTCTATATGAGAAAAAGGGGAACGTACTAACACTCCTACCAGTGACTTAGAAGCCGACACTCACCCACAATAAATTTCCCACTATCCAACAGTCGTTCCCCTCCCCCCGCCCATCTGAAACATAATGTAAAAACAGTTGCGCCGCCGAACACAACCAAAGCGCACTAATCCTTCAAAACAAGTTACTCCAGTATTCTGTCACAGTGAACCCGTAGCTCAGTTAATTCTGTCAGATGAACACTTTAGACAGAAAATCACTCCTGATCCTCCTCAGCGGTTCCCTTTCGCTTCAATACGCTTCGCGTTCAGATCCAACCAGTGTGACACTTCCTCAGGGCTCTGGAAAAAGTGGACCTTATCCATAGCCACCACGCGTAGTTTTGCCGGATACATCATAGAATAAGCCAGGCCCAGTTCACGCAGACGTCTTTTAGTCTCTCCAAACTTCATCCTAAGCCTCTGCACAATTGTGGAATAGTCAGGATAGATGGATACTCGATTTCCATCGATGGTTAATTCCTCCATATTCCTGGCCTTCCTCATCAGAATATCTCGGTCTCTATAATTCAGGATTTTAGCCAGAAAAGTCCTTGGAGGGGATCCAGGGGGCAAAGGTCTGGACGGCACCCTGTGCGCTCTTTCAACCGCGAATAACTTAGTGAGACTATCTCCTCCCACCTTAGTTTTCAACCATGTTTCAATAAATTCCGTGGGGTTGTTTCCTTCTGCCTTTTCAGGCACACCAACAATTCTCAAGTTATTCCTACGTGAGCGGTTCTCCAGATCGTCAGTTTTAAGCTCCAACTCTGAAATGCGCTGGATGTATTTTTTCTCCCTTTTAGTCATTTCGGCAATTTGGTCCTCCGCTCCCCCTACACGTTCCTCTAACAGTTCAACTCTCCCCTCCATTTTGTGCATGGCTGAGCGAAACGAGGAGACCTCCCCCTTCAGGCCATCCACCTGAGCAGTTAGGGTTGTTAAAGCAGTCTTGCAAGACAATATAGCAGAGAAAATGTCCCTCAGGGTCGGCTCCGCAGCCTCATCAATACATACAGTTCCCAGCTGTGCTGCACAATCCAGGGCCAGCCCAGCCCCCTTATCTAGTGGGGCATTGCTTATGGCTGGTGTTATGGTGGGTGCTAAGCAGGATTCGCTCTCCACCACCTCCCTCTGTGCCCCAGCCTGCTCACCCGTCTGCTCCACTGAGTCCACTGCTCCTCCTGTCACCTCTCCTTCAGCTCCTTGCATCATCCGTCCTGCCTCCTCTGTTCTGGCAAACTGCTCCAGCTTTGCTAGTATTTCTAGCCGCTTCTGGTAAGCAGCGCCTGCCTTTGCCGCCTCCTCCGCTGCGCTGTCGGCGCCATCTTGGGAGCGCGTGCAGCCGGCCACCCCGGCTTCTTTCTGCCTTTTGCGCGTCATTTTCCCCCGGCTCCTGCAGCGCGCTTTTCGCTCTCCCTGCTCCCCGGCCACTCAGGAGCTGCTCCTCCGGTGTTTGGCGTTCGGCGGCGCCTTCAGAATCACTTAAATCTCCGTTCGGGCAGCGGGAGAGGTCCGGCAAGCGTCCTCTCACATCTCCTGCTAGGCCACGCCCCCGGGGATCCTAGTTAATGATAAACTTACCTGGAGCAGCCAGTGCCAGGCAGCAGCTGCCAAGGCAAACAGGATCATGGGGTGCATTAAAAGAGGTCTGGAAACACATGATGAGAGCATTATACTGCCTCTGTACAAATCCCTAGTTAGACCGCACATGGAGTACTGTGTTCTGTTTTGGGCACCGGTGCTCAGGAAGGATATAATGGAACTAGAGAGAGTACAAAGGAGGGCAACAAAATTAATAAAGGGGATGGGAGAACTACAATACCCAGATAGATTAGCGAAATTAGGATTATTTAGTCTAGAAAAAAGACGACTGAGGGGCGATCTAATAACCATGTATAAGTATATAAGGGGACAATACAAATATCTCGCTGAGGATCTGTTTATACCAAGGAAGGTGACGGGCACAAGGGGGCATTCTTTGCGTCTGGAGGAGAGAAGGTTTTTCCACCAACATAGAAGAGGATTCTTTACTGTTAGGGCAGTGAGAATCTGGAATTGCTTGCCTGAGGAGGTGGTGATGGCGAACTCAGTCGAGGGGTTCAAGAGAGGCCTGGATGTCTTCCTGGAGCAGAACAATATTGTATCATACAATTATTAGGTTCTGTAGAAGGACGTAGATCTGGGTATTTATTATGATGGAATATAGGCTGAACTGGATGGACAAATGTCTTTTTTCGGCCTTACTAACTATGTTACTATGTTACTATGTTACTCGGATCGATAACTCCAGAATCAGCAAATTTCATCGGAAGTCAATAGGAGAATAGCTATGGGCAAATCAACAATGAAGTAATTGGACAAGGTCTTCAAATCAAGGAACATTTCACTTGTGATGAAGATACAGGTCCTTCTCAAAAAATTAGCATATAGTGTTAAATTTCATTATTTACCATAATGTAATGATCACAATTAAACTTTCATATATTATAGATTCATTATCCACCAACTGAAATTTGTCAGGTCTTTTATTGTTTTAATACTGATGATTTTGGCATACAACTCCTGATAACCCAAAAAACCTGTCTCAATAAATTAGCATTTCTCCTTCGCCTCATTGGGGGACACAGACCATGGGTGTATGCTGCTGCCACCAGGAGGCTGACACTAAGTAATACAAAGAAAAAGTTCTCTCCTCCCCTGCAGTATACACCCTCCTGCTGGCTACCAGCTAACCAGTTCTTGCTTAGTGTCCGTAGGAGGCACACGGACAGGTCTGCTATTCAGACCCAAAGAACTCTTTTTTACCGTTTTTTACTTTTTACTACGGTCGAATGGGGCGACGGATTCTTTCATGGTCCGATCTCCTCGAACCATCAACAGGCGAGCACGGGAGTTTCACCTCTCCGTATCCTCTCCTGCGACGTGGGAAGCCACTGCCTGAGCTGATTTTAGGGGCGACGGGCCCCTTCAAGGGCACCGATCTCCCCCCTCCCTTATCAGACGAGCACTGGAGTTTCACCTTCAGTATCCTCTTCTGCAGCCAGGCCTATTGCCGGACATTCAGCCCTGTCCACCAGGTTTTATCCTCGGCTGTACAGAGGCACCTTCCAGCGTGGCGTCCGAGCAGCCCCCACTGCATCACCACTGAAAAAGCGGATGATGGAAGGAGGCAGACGGTTCCTCTCCAGCCCTCTTCTGCAGGGATGGTGGATGGAGGCTCCCCAACCCTGCACCGTCTTATCTACCCGGGCACAGCTCCTACCTGCAGCCCCCTCCATATTGGGGTAAGTGCTCCGTGAGATTTGGGTTTTCCGGCGGTCAGAGGAGGGCTCCATAGCGACTGGGTCCCCACAGAGCTTCGCGGCACTTTTCCCCTCAGTCTGCGGGTGCGCGCCGGCCGAAGACATAAATTTAGTCCCCGGCTTCGGCCCTGTTTAGGCCGCATCCCGGGAAGCCCCGCCCACCGCTTGCTCCCTTCTAGCGGCTCCGCCCCCCTATTCAGGCGCTTCTCGTTCCAGACGAGATCTCGGCGGCCATCTTCTTCCTCCTCCATTGCGGTCACTATTTCTTCTGGAGGGGGCTGCGGCCGGCGGTTTTTCAGCGCTGAAGTCAGCGCTATTCCAGACGGGGGACTCAGAACCTGAGTAAGGTGAATCGCCCCAATATCTCCCCCCCCCCGGCACGCATCCCGGCAGCATTAAGGGACTAGCTTTCCCTGTTTTTTTTATATACGTAAGGCTGCAATCTCTGGTGCTCCTGCACACTACAGAATGTATAGTACAGTGTGCAGGCTTGCAAACAGAGAGCTGTGAGTTCCCAGCAATGAAGCTCATGACTCATTCCCTGGTGACTCGTTCCCTGGTGACTCGTTCCCTGGTGACTCGTTCCCTGGTGACTCGTTCCCTGGTGACTCATTCCCTGGTGACTCGTTCCCTGGTGACTCGTTCCCTGGTGACTCATTCCCTGGTATTTAATACTCTGCCCAGTAGTCGCTGGGCCCATAGGTGCTTCCCCAGCTTTCCATGCCTTTTTATTAAACCCAGGACCAGCATTCCCTGGTCTTAAGGGTCCCCTAGTTTTAAAAGGGTCACATCCCCAGCATTCTCTGCTCTGCCAGAAGCCGGTCTCCTTTTCCTTAGTACTTAATCAGGCCAGTATGCCCTGGTCTTAAAGGCGCAGGGCCAGTAGGCACTGGTCTTAAAGGCACATGGCAAGTATGCCCTCATCTTAAAGGAACATGACCAGCATCCCTGGTCTTAAAGGAGCATGACCAGCATTCTTGTTCTTAAAGGCACATTACCAGCTTTGCTGGTCTTTAAGGCACTTGTTCCAACATTCCTTTCATGACCAGTATTCCTGGTCTTAAAGGCACGTGACCAGCATGCCCTGGTCTTATAGACTCGTGACCAGTATCCCCTGGTCTTAAAGACACGTGTCCAGTATACCCTGGTCTTAAAGGCACATGACCAGTATGCCCTTGTCTTAAAGGCACGTGACCAGTATTTCCTGGTCTTAAAGGCACATGACCAGTATGCCCTGGTCTTAAAGGCACGTGACCAGTATCCCCTGGTCTTAAACGCTATAACCAGTAGGCCCTGGTCTTAAAGGCACATGACTAGTACGTCCTGGTTTTTCAAGGCCATGACCAGTATGCCCTGGTCTTAAAGGCACGTGACCAGTATCCCCTGGTCTTAAACGCAATAACCAGTATGCCCTGGTCTTAAAGGCACATGACTAGTACGTCCTGGTTTTCAAGGCACATGACCAGTATGCCCTGGTCTTAAAGGCTCATGTCCAGTATGCCCTGGCTTTTAAAGGCACACGACCAGTATGCCCTGGACTTAAAGGCTCAGGACCAGTACGCCCTGGTCCTAAACGCAAATGACCAGCATACCCTGGTTTTAAGGGCACATGACCATTATCTCCTGGATTTCAGCATGCCCTGCTTTTAAAGGCACATGAACAGTATGTCATCTTACAAAAGGCACAAGACCAGTATTCCCTGGTCTTAAAGGCTCATGGCCAGTAACCCCTAGCCTTAAAGGCGCATGACCAGTATTTACTGGTCTTAAGGGCACATCATCTATCCTAAGCTGGTCACCCTAACTGAGCTCTGGAGCACTCACATGCTCCCTCTCCTACAATGGGAGCCGTCGGCTAGCAGGGGCCGCAAGTATTCTAGAAAAACGTACAGGTTCTAGAAAATCTCCATCAACATTTGACGGTGATGCACTGGAAGACCTCTAAGTAGGATACCATACCTGGTCGGAATTTTATGGGCGACGGGTCCCTGGCTCCGATTTCCCCCCACACCTTCAACAGACGAGCACACGGAGTGTCGCCTCCAGGTATCTTCTTCTGCATCCAGGTCTATCGCCACAACCTGCCCTGTCCACTCGGAAACCTCAATTCTGGGGATGTGGCGTCCACATTTGTGGCGTCCCAACAAGGAGGTTTTCCCCCCTTTGTATCAGATGCAAGAAAGTGGACGATTCCTCTCCACTTCCCTGTTAAGAAGATGGTGGATCGAGGTTTTTCCTTATTTTCTTCTCTGCACGACGATGGCAGAGACCTGCTGGTTACAGTCCCGCATTCTGTCACTTGGCAGACTCGCCGGGCAGAATTTCTTGCGGTATTCCTACCAGTATCCTGGCAGGTGTATCATCAATTAAGATTCCACAGACGGTCGGATAGCAAATCTAGTTCGTTCCGTCTTGTGGTTTCGGGTTCAGCGCTCTACCCTTCCTTAGCCGCCACATGGGTTGCTTGACCAAAGGGAGAGAATGAAAGTCTCCGGGTCCCAGACCTTATCTACTTCGTTCCACAGTATAGCTGGCCAATCAAATCTTCTGAGCGGGAGACTAGCAAGGGATCGTATCTCTTCTTCAGGCTCAACCAGCAGTGGAAGCATTGGCCAGGATAGTCTAGATCTAAGGGATCTTGGTTCCAAAATGGAGGGAATGAAAAGTATCTCCATTCCTGGACCCCAAACTTCTAACAACCTTTGACAGGGCCCTTTCTTTTTTCGGATGGAGTTCCTCCGCTCAGCCACTTCAACAGAGAAACGTGGTTGTTTTCTGGCATCCATCGTCATTCGGGATTCTTACCCTCACATACCTATTTCTCCTCTCTACTATAATCTCTTCGCCTTTCCATTCGCGAACAGTATTTTCACGACCTGGCCCTTCTGCCTGGCTACCACACCAGAGTGGTCGCAAGGGTCATGACGGTTGTCATGTTCTTCTTGCACCTTAGAAGCATGGTCGTCCTGCCCTATTTGGTCGACTTTGTAGCCGCTCTCCTAGGACTACGCTGAGTCGTCCATATCACTTGCAATTACCTCTCTATTGGGCTAGCAGCTAAACTTAGACAAGTTTTTTTTTTTTTTTTCCTCATTCTCAGCCCAGCAGATCCTCTTTGAGGATGATCCTGCCCAAGAAGGATGGTTATTCTCTCTCTGGTCTAGGTCGTGGCCCTTCTACAGGGAGCTTGCGCACTCGATCTCTCATTCCCTCGGTTCTTTCAATTCGCTAGGAGGGTTCTGAGGGAAAGGACGTCTACGGAAGCAGTTTCCTTCGCTGTGCTCGTTTTCTGCAAGTCTATCAGGCTCTCAAAGGGTAGTCTCTGAGCTACATTCTCTTCCAGAGCCTTCTCCTGGCCCAAAGGCTATTGGGAGATACCATTGCCAGTTTTCTTCTCCCGATCATCTCTCTGTAGATCCGAACGGTACGGCTATTCCTTCAGCAGGCCCTCTGCCTTCTGGCGGGTCTTCAGTTGGATAATGCCTCGGCTGTGCCCCAAGTTAGCCATCTAGCAAGTACCCTCAGTCAAGCGCCATGGCTAAGGTACCTCGCACTCTCTGATGGGCCGAGTTCTATCTTCGGTGATCTCAACAGTACATTCCCTGGAGTAGAACACTGGCGTCCGGGTTTTTCCTCAAGTGAGTGGGAACTTCACTCGGAAATCTTCCATCGGACCTGCCTTCACTGGAGTACTCCAGAGGTAGTTCGGATGGCGTCCAAACTGAACGCCAATGTACTCCAGTTCATGGTTTGGCCTCGCGATCCAAGACCATTGCAGTGCATGATCTATTCTTCCATGGTACCAATTTCCATAACCCCTCTTCCACTGCGTCTGAAACCTTTTCGGAAGCGGGTAGGGCCCCAGTGATCCCGGGAGACCCGCACTGACCATGTCAGGTTTTTTTCTCGCTTGCGGTACTAGTATTTTTCCGGCTTATTGTCTCAAGCTGGAAATATGGTCTTTCTTGCAGGCCTCAACCTGTAGTTCTTCCCTACCGCGTACCGTTAAATCCGTGGGACCTTAATGGTCCTGGGCATCTTACAGTGGACTCCTTTTCTGATCCGGATAGACTTTTCTATCAGGGAGGGTCTCTCCCCTTCTTTCTCTGCGCTCTTGTCCTCCTGATGAGTCTTCAGATCTCGACGCTCTGTTCTTTATCTTTTTTCCTTATTACCTTCAAGGCAAGGTTGCCCTCTAGCCATCCCCTTCCCTCGTTGCCAAGGGGTATTATATCTCCACTGTTGCAGGGGCATCGTCCTCTCATCTCCTTCGGCTCTAGTCCACAAAGCGGAATGGGTTCTCCATAATCTGGAAGAAGCGAGTGCTCCGAGTGGGTACGTATCGACGACGACATCCTTCCAAAGGTTGGACATTTTACTCGGGTTTTTCGATGGTAAGTAGGCTTCCTGACTGTCACAGGAAGGGTTTAGCCGTTTTTCTTCGGCCACGTTAGCCTGGTGGATTCTTTTCTCCATCCAGGAGTCCTTTCGCGCTAGATGCCAGCCTATCTCCCTGTCTGAGGGCTCTAGGCGCCAGACGTCGGCAAGCACGACCGCAGGCTTGCGAATTCCTCCAGGCCGCATGCATTCTTGAAGCACTATAATTCACTCACTTCCACAGATGTGAGTCTGGGCAGGTGGACTTTGCAGGCCGCGGTGGCGCACTTGTAAGTAGCGGCTACACGGCCTGAAGTGATGTTGTCCCCACCCAGGGACTGCTTTGGGACGTCCCATGGTCTGTGTCCCCCAATGAGGCGAAGGAGAAATAGGGATTTTTGTGTACTCACCGTAAAATCCTTTTCTCCGAGCCATTCATTGGGGGACACAGCTCCCACCCTGTTATTAGCTTATGCTTTGTTTTTATCTTTTGATATGTTATACTCTTATATATAATGTGACATGCTTTACGCTTATATGTCGTTATTGATCTCCTACTGCTTTTGCACCGAACTGGTTAGCTGGTAGCCAGCAGGAGGGTGTATACTGCAGGGGAGGAGCTAACTTTTTCTTTGTATTACTTAGTGTCAGCCTCCTGGTGGCAGCAGCATACACCCATGGTCTGTGTCCCCCAATGAATGGCTCGGAGAAAAGGATTTTACGGTGAGTACACAAAAATCCCTATATTTCACCCATCCAATCAAATAAAAGTGTTTTTTAATAACAAACAAAAAAACCATCAAATAATAATGTTCAGTTATGCACTCAATACTTGGTCGGGAATCCTTTGGCAGAAATGACTGCTTCAATGCGGCGTGGCATGGAGGCAATCAGCCTGTGACACTGCTGAGATGTTATGGAGGCCCAGGATGCTTCAATAGCGGCCTTAAGCTCATCCAGAGTGTTGGGTCTTGCGTCTCTCAACTTTCTCTTCACAATATCCCACAGATTCTCTATGGGGTTCAGGTCAGGAGAGTTGGCAGGCCAATTGAGCACATTAATACCATGGTCAGTAAACCATTTACCAGTGGTTTTGGCACTGTGAGCAGGTGCCAGGTCGTGCTGAAAAATGAAATCTTCATCTCCATAAAGCATTTCAGCCGATGGAAGCATGAAGTGCTCCAAAATCTCCTGATAGCTAGCTGCATTGACCCTGCCCTTGATGAAACACAGTGGACCAACACCAGCAGCTGACATGGCACCCCACACCATCACTGACTGTGGGTACTTGACACTGGACTTCAGGCATTTTGGCATTTCCTTCTCCCCAGTCTTCCTCCAGACTCTGGCACCTTGATTTCCGAATGACATGCAAAATTTTCTTTCATCAGAAAAAAGTACTTGGGACCACTTAGCAACAGTCCAGTGCTGCTTCTCTGTAGCCCAGGTCAGGCGCCTCTGCCGCTGTTTATGGTTCAAAAGTGGCTTTACCTGAGGAATGCGGCACCTGTAGCCCATTTCCTGCACACGCCTGTGCACGGTGGCTCTGGATGTTTCCACACCAGACTCAGTCCACTGCTTCCTCAGGTTCCCCAAGGTCTGGAATCGGTCCTTCTCCACAATCTTCCTCAGGGTCCGGTCTCCTCTTCTCGTTGTACAGCGTTTTCTGCCACATTGTTTCCTTCCAACAGACTTACCATTGAGGTGCCTTGATACAGCACTCTGGGAACAGCCTATTTGTTGAGAAATTTCTTTCTGGGTCTTACCCTCTTGCTTGAGGGTGTCAATGATGGCCTTCTTGACATCTGTCAGGTCGCTAGTCTTACCCATGATGGGGGTTTTGAGTAATGAACCAGGCAGGGAGTTTATAAAAGCCTCAGGTATCTTTTGCATGTGTTTAGAGTTAATTAGTTGATTCAGAAGATTAGGGTAATAGGTCGTTTAGAGAACCTTTTCTTGATATGCTAATTTATTGAGACAGGTTTTTTGGGTTATCAGGAGTTGTATGCCAAAATCATCAGTATTAAAACAATAAAAGACCTGACAAATTTCAGTTGGTGGATAATGAATCTATAATATATGAAAGTTTAATTGTAATCATTACATTATGGTAAATAATGAAATTTAACACTATATGCTAATTTTTTGAGAAGGACCTGTATGGCTCGTACATAATCTGGTCTTTTTTGTGGTAACATACGGATGCAAAACCTGGACGATAAACAGACAAGACAGAAGAAGGATCGACGCCTTCGAAATGTGGAGCCGTAGAAGCATGTTATCAATACCATGGATGGCAAGAAGAACAAACAAATCAATCTTGGAACGAATGAAGCCAGACATGTCACTCGAAGCAAGGATCACCAAGCTATGACTTGCATTCTGTGGACACATCATAGGAAAAGAGCAATCACTGGAGAAGGACATCATGGTCGGAAGAATAGAAGGAGCAAGGAGAAGAGGAAGACCAGCAACCTTTATGGCTTGATGCAATCAAGATAACAGCGTAGAAGACCATGGTGGACATATTTAGGCTTGCGCAAGATCAATCTTCCTACAAATCGTTCATCAAGTCTCCACGGCCCGAGACCGAGTCAAAGGCCATTCATAGATGTGGAACAATTTATCTGTTAATTACATACAAACAAAGGAGACCTATTATGATCCAGAATTCATGAGGGTACTCGATGTAACAAATGACATTCCGGCCATTACTGAGATAACTCTGTAAGCTTCCGTACTATACATTTTGTTGCTGGGTGGAGGCTGTTTGCACATTTTAATGATTCTGCGATGACGACTTTCAGAACACTCGGGATAAAGACAAAGCAGAGAGGAAGCGGAAGGCGGAAATCGCCCGGCTTCGTAAAGAGAAAATTATGGCCCAGATGTCTGAAATGCAGCGGCACTTCATTGATGAAAACAGAGAGCTTTTCCAGCAGTCGATGGACGAACTAAACGTGTCTGCATCAACGTCACATGACAGCAGGTGAGATTAGCAGTTTTTGGATGCTAAACACAACATAAGAAACAGGCGATCGACATTTATGGAAGTCCCAAAACTTAGAATAAGATTCCCATATTTCAGAACCGTATATTGAAAACATTATGAAGATGCAGAATGTGCCTTAAAAAAAATTGCATAATTTGCCTCTTCTAGGCTCTATTTGTTTCTGCACATTGCTGGCTGTAGAATTAAGTATCCGAAAATCCATCATTGAGCTCATTTTGACAGAGTTTTTTTTGTTTTGAAACTTTCATCTCTTTTATTTTTATTTTCTCAGCCCCTCTTTGTTGATTTATGACCACATCAAAGTTCAAGTCAACTTTGATATGATCTGTGGTCATAAATCAACACAGAGGAGCACAGAGATGAATCAATAAAAAAAAAATTAGAAACTCCTCATCAGAACTATCTCTCTCTTACAGATGCAACAAGCAATGTGCAGGGAAACTAAAAAGCCAAGCAGTTCAAAGTTGGTAATGAAACCCAATTGCAATTTTTTTTTTTTTGCAATTTTAAGCCCAAAATACATAAAGCTGAGCCTCAAAGGTCACAGATCTAAAAACATAAAGATATGGCTGTAATATTGCAAAAAAAGTAAAAGTAAAGGGACTTCTACCAGTCACTAGAACAGGAGCTCCTTGATCTGTTTTTGTCCTGGTTTTGTCACGATGTCCTGTTGATCTGTTACTCTTGTGATTTCTCATTTCTTGGTGATCTATACAGTAGTCCTGCTTTGCTGGACTCCAAGCTTATTGCACTGGGCCCTCATCAGACGAGGTTTGTGGAGCAGAGTCTACTGGTCACTTGTATCCTGTGTCAAGAAGAACAGGCGTACAACGTGGACAGCAAAGCCATGGTCCTGGCCGCCTTCATCCAAAGGTCAACTGTCTTCTCCAAGAACAGAGCAAAGATTATTCAAGACCCAGGTATGGAGACAGTTCAGTTGTCCCTTATCAGATTTGTGTTGGGGGGTTAGATACGGTACATAAAGCGAATCTATTCATGGCTTCTGAATTTTTAGTACCTTTGGTCTTTATAATTGAGGTGCAATGCTACAGTTTGTGCACTGCTAATCAAGCAAATCTTCTGTGCAGATAACTACGATCCGCTCTTCATGCATCCAGACTTGGCTTGTGGGACACACACGGGGAGCTGCGGCCACATCATGCACGCTCACTGCTGGCAGAGGTACGTATTGGATATCTCTTTTGTAGAAATACGTTTTGCTTTTGGAAATCAGCCTGGACATATGGAGAAGAATATGTGCTGATAAGCCACACTCAGAATTTAATTTTTTTGCATTTTGGATTATGTGCAAATCTCTCGGCATTTTTGCTCTGTCATCACCTTCGGCTAAAATCCTCTGCAAAATTCTGCTACCAATTAGGGAAAATTTGGACATTTTTTGGCTATTCATTATAGTTAATCGACGTAGGAGAAAAAAAAAACATCATAGAAATGAGCAAATTGATTCACGGGACCCTCAGCCAGCAGCTTGCTCAGTAATTCTGTATTTGCTAGACCGGAACCCTTCACAGCGCCTCCGACGTGACTGTATCTGCGGCTCCTCTTATGATTACACAGCTTGACGCAACCTCATGGCTTGCACAACATTGCTCCTGACCCACTGATTAAAAGGGTATATGGATGTCGTCGGGTAAGAGGCAATCCGCAGGTAGGAGGTGGTCCGCAGGGCTCCCTTATATCAGCCATAGAATACGGACCCAGCCGCTAGACCAGGATCCTGCACATTTATTTGCTCATCTCTACATAGGCTTACACATTTGGATTCACAAATCATGTTAGAAATATTCACTTTTAACATTTTTTTTCAGGTATTTTGATGCTGTGCAAATGAAGGAGCAGCGCAGGCAGCAGCGCTTACGTATGCAGACGAGCTACGATGTTGAAAATGGTGAATTCCTCTGCCCGCTGTGTCAGTGCTTAAGCAACACCGTCATCCCCATGCTGCCTCCACCCAGGAGTCTGTACCACAGGTTAGAAAGTCACCTTATCCAGTTGTCTTCTATGTAAATGGGTTTCCAGGGTTAAGGTACCGTCACACTCAGCGACGCTGCAGCGATATAGACAACGAGCCGACCTAAACTAGATCGCTGGAGCGTCGCTGTTTAGGTCGCTGTAGAGACGTCAAACACAGCAACTCCAGAACGATGCAGGAGCGATCCAGCGACGTAACGGCGACTCACTTCTCGTTCTCGCTGGTTGTTAGCTCCATGTCAAACAGCCGGAGTGTACCGATCCGACACACATCTAGGGGCTCTATGCTCGTTGCTGGCGTCGTTGCTTTTGATGTCAAACATGACGATACACGCCAACCTGGCGACGAAATAAAGTTCTGGACTTCTAGCTCCGACCAGCGATGGCACAGCGGGATCCAGATCGCTGCTGCGTGTCAAACACAACGAGATCGCTATCCAGGACGCTGCAACGTCACGGATTGTTGTCCTCTTTGCAAAGTTGCTGAGTGTGACGGTACCTTTAGAAAATCATATGTATTGTCTTCCACTCCTGTCCTCAGTAAATGGGTGGTTTTGCAGCAAAACCACATTTGCTTTAGGGCTGTCGGCAGCCATGTTTATCTCCTTCTGGACACCCCCTCTAATTGAAATTGCTGAAAGCTGGGCATTGTCCTCATCTCCGTCTTCTGTGCTGCATTTCTACAGGTTAGATTTTTCAGATCAACCAGATTTGGCTGAATGGGTGAACGTTATCGGTCAGCAGATCAGAGTACTGAAGGAACTGGATGGAGAGAAGAGCACTGGTGAGTGGACAAGACAGAATCTACATGAGACTGTATTTATGTGACACTGCGACCAGATCTATATCAGTATCTTATTATTACAGATATCCCTGAATGGTTCCGGCCTACTTACCAACCAAAGTACGTATCTAACCATTCATTGCTTGATGAAACTGGAAAGATGGCAATGTATCATGTGGCATTCAGTAGCTGGTTATTGCAAACTTATAGGAACACATGTATACTTCAAAGAGGTTGTCTAATTAAATGTGGAGTCTGACTACTGGGATTCCCAATGATCCCGGGAAAAGGGTCCCCATCTCCTAGGTGAATGGAGTAGTAGTACACACACGACCACCATTCTATTCAGCCCACGGCTGTTAACTAGTAAAATCCCGCTCTCAGTCACTGACAGTGGGCTTTACACATGCCTGCAGGAAGCACATCATACATCCCGCCCATCAGCGCCCCTGTCACGTAATTGCAGGGTGCCAATGGGCTGTCATGAAAGTTAGGGGTCTGCTGAAGACCCCTGTGCGTGTCATTACGATACTCCTGTCTACGCTGACCCGCGGCTGGTGTTGATAGGAGATCGTGATTTCTGCTATACATCGCCTATGCGATCACAGCTTCAAGTCTCCTATGGGGACTATTAAATACAGTAACAAATTTTTTTATTTTTTTTTTAGGACAAAAAAAAAAGTTCAACTCGCACCCCTTTTTTGCCCCATTAAAAATAAAAAAAAAAATGAGAAAATACACATTTGTTATCGCTGCGTTACTAAAAGTAACTACAAATAAAAAATAAATTAATTTGATTGGTAAAAAGGCGGAACAAGAAAAGAAATCAAAACACCAGAATTACATTTTTTTTTCTCTCTCTCTTCATTGGGGAACACAAAAAAACCATGGGTGTATGCTGCCACTAGGAGGTTGACACTACGCAAAAAATGGTTAGCTCCTCTCCAGCAGTATATACCCACCAACTGGCAGAAAGCTAATCAGTTTTAGCTTCGTGTCAGTAAGACCTAGAGACCGGGAGCACAGTGTGGAAATGCGTCACTACTGTACCCTCTCGTGTCTACCAGGCAGGACCCCATGCCTCCTAACACTTCAAGCGCGTTTGGGGCATCCACAAGACTGAAGATGTGGACCAATCCTTTGCGCCGCCCACCCTCCAGAGTCGGTCGTTCAGGGTAGGAAAACAGAATCGTACCCGACGGCTACCAGAGATGTCCAGTGGCCCAGAGGTCTGCATGCCAGTCCGTCTTCCAGCGCCAGTTTGCGAAGAGGGATGCGGAATCTTCAGGACAGATATTCATGCGGCAGTGCAGGGGGCTCCAAAAAAATTTTTTTTTTCTTTATCGCCTCTCATTGGGGGACACAGGAACCATGGGTGTATGCTGCTGCCACTAGGAGGCTGACACTATGCAAATAAAAAAGTTAGCTCCTCCTCTGCAGTATACACCCCACCGACTGGCATCATGCTCTTGAGTTTAGCTTAGTGTCAGTAGGAGGTGGACACGGGTCTTTCATTAGACCCTTATCTACCTCAATGTGCGTCGTTTCTTTTCAGGTTTTCTGGAGGGATACAGGGTGAGCAGTCACACCTGTAGTCCCACAAAACGGACTATGAGTACGGCGTGTACTGCCACCCCGTATCCTCATAGATCCCTCTCCAGGACCAAGAGCCTAGCACACAAGCGTGCTTAGAAGTCTGGTCCTGGCTCCGTCCCCCACCCACTCGCCCACCAGAGCCTGTCGGTTGCGGAGACGAGGACGTCCATCAGCTCCCTGGACGTCTCACTTTTTTCCAGGTTAGTACCGGCGTGGGATGTCTAAGGTGAGTATTTATTTTAGTTATTTTTTTTTTTTCTGCGGCTTCCCTGGATCCTCAAAAAAGGGGGTGCCTGTTAATGGGTTCATAATGCGGGTCACGTTTCTTCCCAGCCGCCGCACCTACTCCGGCTGCGGCTGCCCTCTCTTGTCTGGCGCGGCCGCCTTTTCGGACTACCGCGCCGCTTCTTTTCTGTCACCGCGCTCTGCTCCCAGTAAGCGCGGCCTTGCCACACGCTTCGGGCCCCTGCGACTACCCTGCTCCGGCGCTGTAAGCGCCTGTCTCTTTCCTCTCAGCGCGGCGGCTTTGCCAGCCGTCGCATCGCTTCGGCCCCCTGCGTTTTCCCTGCTCCGGCCGCTGTAAGCGGCCGGTCCTTTTCTCAGCGCCGCCGCCGCATCTTTCCACTGTAGCGGCCATTCCTTCTCCCTCAGCGTGGCGGCCTGCCAGGTCGCCACACCGCTTGGGCATGCAGCCGCTGTTTGCGGTCGCTTACCTACCGCGTCGCTTCCTCATGCGGCGCTCTGTGCCTACGCCGCGGCCCTTCTCCGCCGGTCTCCTATTCCTAATTTAGGCCCCGGCTTCTGCCCGGGCCTACTTCCGGTGGCAGACTCCGCCCCCTTCCCTCTTTCATCGGGCGGGCTTTTCTCCCGCCCGACAATTGCACTGAGGCACCGCCTCTTTTCCCTGCCCACCGGCGCCATCTTGGGACTCCCGAGCCATGAGCCCTCTCCTCCACACAGGATACATGACAGCCGCAGATCCAAATTGCGCCAGGAGGCCATTCCACCCTCCTGCCTAAGGGACCACTCCTCGCCAGAGGTCCATGCATCAAGCTGGACAGCTTCACTCCGCAATCCGTCTGCCGTGAGTAGCTCTGCAATTGCAGACTGACACTCCCCTCTGCCCTCTGTCCCCTAACCCTCTTTTTCTTCACGGACCTCTCTAAAATGTCTAACTCTAAAGGGGGCCGCTCTCGTCCTCCTACTTCATCCTCTTCTGACCCGATTGTTCCTACCGCCCAGGATCCTCCGGCCGGTCCGCCCGAGAGTGATACGCCCATCCCAGGCTGGGTTTTCTCTCTGTCTCATTCGGTGGCCGATCTAACGCGGGTGTCTCAAAATTTCTGGTATCCGTGCTGGACCGATTACCTCCGCAGCCCCCCACAGTGGCCAGCGGGTCGCAGGAGCCTCCACCCGAGCCGTCCTTGATAAGCCGCAAAAGGTCCAGACAGGAACGTCGGTCTGAGTCCTCTTCTCGCTCCATCTCGCCACACGGTCCCCCTCTGCGGTCGGCGTCCTCCCGATCCTTCTCCCCTGAATCAGGCGAGGCGTTATCTGATGCGCCCTCGGAGGACATCTCGGAGCTGGATTCTAACCAAATCGCCACCATGAGGGATATGGTCCAGAATCTCATTGGAGCTATAAACCAAACCTGTGGCATTATGGATCCCTCTACGGAACCCGCAGATCAGGCGGTTTCGTTTAGACGGGCTAAACCACCTTCTAAGTTTTTCTCCCGAACTTACTGCCAATTGGACGGTCTCTCCCTCGGTGGATCCCCGTTTCCAGGCTCTCCACCAACACGGTGCTTCCACTGTCCGGCGGAGCATCTCTGAAGGACTCTAACGATAGTTATAGAATCCTTTGCGAAGTCAGCCTTTGAGGCAGCTGCAGCCGCTTCAAATGCCCAGTTTTCGCTTCCACCTGGGTTTCGGAATTCCTTTCAAATGGGCCAAAGAACTCCGTCGAGATATCCTGGACAGAGCGCCTCCTGTGCAACTGGCGGAGCTTGCCATCCAGATTTCCCACGCGGGTGAATACCTGGTCTCCGTCTCTCTGGATGTCGCGTCTTGTGCGGCTCAGGCATCCAGCAATGCCGTTACCATCCGCCGGACCGTTTGGCTCAAGGCCTGGCAGGCAGACTTATGTTCCAAAAAGTCCCGCACCTGTCTCCCCTTTCAGGGCTCACGTCTCTTTGGTTCCATGCTGGACCAAATCATTAAGGACGCCACCGGGGGTACAAGTCTCCTCTCCCCCAGGCTAATCCTCGTCGCCCTCCTCCTAGGGCCTCACGGCAAGACGGCAGTTTCGGTCCTTTCGGCCTTTTTTTCATCACCTCACGGCACCAACCTCCCTTCTCAGCAGCACCAGAGTCCTCAGGCACGTCAAGAGAAGAAAGCGGTGCCCTTTTGGCCCACTCTGTCCTGGCGTCCTCGCTACTCTCCGGGTAGATCCTCCAGGCCAGTACTGGAAGATCCACCTCAGCATGACTCTGACAAGACCCCAACCCACCTCCCAGGTTGGGTGGCCGTCTTCTCTTTTTCAGGGACGTCTGCACCTCCGCAGTAGAGGATGCATGGGTCAGGGAAGTTGCATCCTCGGGATACAAGATAGAGTTCGTTTTCACGACCCCGGGATCGTTTCTTCGAATCCCGACCTCCCAGAGATCCCGCTCTAGTTCCGGGTTTCTTCGCAGCCATCGCTTCTCTTCTCAAAGCCGGGGAAATCGTTCCCATCCCAGAAAAAGAACGGTTCACAGGTTTCTACTCGAACCTTTTTGGGGTACCGGAAAAAAAAAAAAAAAAGACGGCAAGGTTCGCCCCATTCTGGACCTCAGATTACTGAACAGGAGAGTTCGTCTGAGGCACTTCGGGATGGGATCCCTTCGTTCAGTAATTGCTCCCATGGAGGCTCAAGAATTTCTGTGTTCCATAGATATTCAGGACGCCTACCTCCATGTCCCGATATTTCCCGGACGTCACCGATTCCTGCGCTTTGCGGTGCTCCCGGTACATTTTCAATCCGTCGCCCTGCCGTTCGGTCTCACTACCGCTCCAAGGGTATTCACGAAGATCATGGCGGCGCTGTTGGCCATCTTGAGAGTCAGAGGCCTGGTCCTATTTCCATACCTCGATGACATCCTCATTAAGGCTCCGTCCTTTTCTCAGGCTCACGAAAGTCTGTCCGTCGTTCTCGACACCCTAGCCGTTTCGGGTGGCTGGTCAACCGGAAGAAGTCCTGCCTTATTCCTTCTCAGCGCATCATCTTTCTGGGCATGCTCTTCGACACTTGTCAGACCAAAGTCTTCCTTCCCAAAGACAAGAGATCCTCTCTTTTTCGGGACATACGCTTGCTCCAGGGTCCTCGGCTTCCCTCCCTCCGACCGGCCATGAACGTTCTGGGGAGGATGGTATCAACATTGGAAGCGATTCCCTTTGCCCAATTTCATTCGCGACCCCTTCAGCAAGCCATTCTGTCTCAGTGTGACAGGTCTGTCTTCTCCCTGGTTCGTCCGATCCGATTCTTTTCTCGGGTCAAACGGTCTCTCAACTGGTGGCTGATGTCACCTCTCATCTCCCAGGGCAGGTCCTTCTTTCCAGTTCTCTGGTAAGTGGTGACGACGGACGCCAGCCTCCTCGGCTGGGGTGCGGTTTTTCGCCACCTCACGGTTCAGGGCCGTTGGTCGGCGCAGGAGTCGGCTCCGCCGATCAATGTCCTCGAGATTCGGGCCACCTTTACTGTCCCTCCGCCACTGGGAAAGGATTCTCAGGGGTCTGCCAATCCGGATCCAGACTGACAACGCCACGGCTGTGGCATATGTCAATCTTCAAGTGGGGGACTCTGAGCTACTTGGCCCTTGCTGAGGTATCCAAGATCCTACTTTGGGCGGAGACAACGGCCCCGGTGATATCCACGGGGTATATCCCCGGCATGGACAATTGGGCCGCCGACTTCCTTGGTCCTTGCATCCGGAGGTCTTCCATCAAGATTTTTCTTCGATGGGGGACTCCGGACGTGGATCTCTCGGCGTCTTGAATGAACAGGAAGATTCTGCAGTTCATCTTCAGGTCTTGCGATCCTCTTGCAGTGGGCGTCAATGCTCTGGCCATTCCTTGGTCACAGTTCGTGCTGCCCTACCTGTTCCCACCCCTTCCATTACTTCCCAAACTGTTGAAAAAGAGCAAAGCGGAAAAGGTGCCGGTCATTCTGATCGCCCCGGATTGGCCCAGGAGAGCTTGGTTTGCGGAGCTCGTCAATCTTCTTGCGGACGCTCCCTGGCGCCTTCCAGACAGGCCCGATCTGCTGTCTCAGGGTCTGATCTGCCACCCGAATTCTCGGTCGCTCAGTTTAACGGCGTGGCTGTTGAGACCGCAGTTCTCAGAGCGTCCGGCCTTTCGGACCGGGTGATTCACACCGTGATTCAGGCTCGGAAGCCTTCATCTTCCAGGATCTACTATCGTACCTGGAAGGCTTACTTTCGTTGGTGCTAGTCCAACTGCGTTTCACCTATGTCCTTTTCCCTGCCTTCCATTTTGGCCTTCCTTCAGGCAGGACTGGATTCGGGCCTGGCTCTTAGTTCCCTGAAGGGCCAGGTCTCTGCGCTTTCCATCCTCTTTCAGAAGACTTTAGCTTCTCGGCCACAGATTAAGACCTTCCTTCAAGGAGTAGCCCACGCTGTCCCTCCGTACAGGGCCCCCGTGGATTCATGGGATTTAAACCTGGTTCTGGACGTTCTGAGGGTTTCCCCCTTTGAGCCTCTCAAGGAGATTCCCCTGTCAGTTCTATCTTTGAGGGTGGTCTTTCTTGTGGCCATCACCTTTATCTGCTTTTTTTCCGAGTTGGCGGCCCTGTCCTGCCGTCCTCCGTACTTGGACATTCACCAGGACAAGGCGGTCCTCAGGCCTCTGCCTTCCTGCCTTCCTAAGGTGGTTTTCCACCTCAACGAGGTCATCGTTCTACCTTCCTTTTGTCCAGCTCCGGCTCATCCCCCTGGAATGATCGTTGAACAGGCTGGACCTCGTCAGGGCAGTGAGGATCTACCGGGATAGAACGTCCACTTTCCGGAAGACGGATTCCTTTTTCGTCATTCCTGATGGCACGCGCAGAGGCCAGCCGACTTCTAAAGCAACTATTGCTCGCTGGATCAGAATGGCAATTTTGGAGGCTTACCGGGTCAAGAACAGAGTGCCCCCTCCTGGGATTAAGGTTCACTCTACCCGGGCAGTTGGCGCCTCCTGGGCGGTGCACCACAGGGCTTCCGCCCTACAGCTTTGCAAAGCGGCAACTTGGTCTTCCATCCACACGTTCGCCAAATTTTTCAAGATCCATTACTACGCTTCGGCGGACGCCAGCCTAGGCAGAAGGATCTTGCAGGTGGCAGTGGTGAGTCCTCTGACCTGATGGAAGTCTGTTTTTCCCGCCCTAGGGACTGCTTTGGGACGTCCCATGGTTCCTGTGTCCCCCAATGAGAGGCGATAAAGAAAACAGGATTTTTGGTTGCTTACCGTAAAATCTGTTTCTTGAAGCCTCCATTGGGGGACACAGCTCCCTCCCAATGTTTGTTATCTGTTCTATGACTGTTCTCACGTTTACAGTTCTCAAGTTTGTGGTTATGGTTTTTCAACCTTGCTTCTTATCTCCTACTGCTTTCTCACTAACTGAAGAGCATGATGCCAGTCGGTGGGGTGTACACTGCAGAGGAGGAGCTAACTTTTTTATTTGCATAGTGTCAGCCTCCTAGTGGCAGCAGCATACACCCATGGTTCCTGTGTCCCCCAATGGAGGCTTCAAGAAACAGATTTTACGGTAAGCAACCAAAAATCCTGTTATTTGATTCAAAAAATTAATATTGAGATATCTCTTTAAGTATCCTAGACCAGGGGGTAAAATAGCAGTCCTCCGGTCCCATCCTCGGCGGTTCGCGGTGCCTACCGCTCCATCCCTCTCCCCTGTACGGCTTCCCGGCCAAAATTTAGTCCCTGGCTGCTGCCTACTATGGGGCTAGACACGGCCCCCCCCAGGCCGCCCTATCATGTGACAACGGTCCGGCTAGCTCCGGCCCTCCCACCGGCCTATCAGCATGGCCCTCTCTCCTGGACCCTGCAACACTTCACGCCCTTTTCCTGCGGCCCCTGTCCATCACCGAGCGGGAAACCGCGCACGCTAAAGGCTCCACCCACGGCTCGGCGCCATCTTCACGCCGTGTTAAGCTTCCCACATGCAGCTCCCGGTCTACAACCTGCTCTCCCTGCGTCTCTGCATAACGTTATTCCGGCCAGGATCCAGTTCTGTGTTCTCTGTCACTGGGGGGGCACAGCTCTTATCCCTGGCAGCTCTCCCCTGGCACTTGGTCTCTCCTTCTACCACTTTCATCTCATCTATGTCTAATCCTAGGGAGTCTCACTCCCATCGTGGTACACTTTGCATGTTCCTCCTGTAACAAGAAGTTACCCTCTGGTCAGACCTCATCTCTCTGCCATAATTGTAGACCATCTAATATGTCTTCCCAGGAGCCCCCCTCTTCTCACAACAAGTATGCGCCCCCTCCTGAGTGGGTGACAATTCTTACAAATTAAAAAAAAAAAATTTTAATCACAGTTTAAAAAAAAATAAAAAAAACTACATATGTTGGCTATCTGCGCACTCATACTGACCTGGAGAATCATATAGCCAGGCCAATTTGTTCATATAGTGAACATTGTAATTAAAAAGATAAAATTGTGGCACTGCACTTTTTTTGTAAGTTCAGTGAACATGGAATTTTTTTCCCCACTTTCCAGTGCTAAAATATATGGTGGCATTCAAAAGTACAACAGTATTTTAGATGCATTAGAACAATGCAGATAAAGATGGACATAGCTTGTAGCTTTTAAAGCTAAGTGAACTAATGGGTCTACCACTCATTTCAAGGAACCCATACTCTGATAGCATTAAGGAGATGCTAACGACATTTGGAACCGCAACATACAAAGTCGGCCTCAACGTTCATCCCAATGAGGAAGACCCTCGTGTCCCCATCATGTGCTGGGAAAGCTGTGCATACACCATACAGACTATTGGTGAGAATTATTAACATGCAGTCAGTGAATGCGTTCCTATTGCACTACGGCTAATCATAATTTTGCTCTTCTTCAGAACGTATATTAACGGACGAAGAAAGACCTTTGTTCGGAAATCTGCCATGTCGACAGGTAAGGATAAGTTATGAAAAACTCTAATGCAGGAGCAGCCGTAAGTTGTTTGGTAAACTATATAAAACTTTGTTCTTAAAAATAGACATTGCAATCATTTGGTGCTAATATTTTGATGTTGTGTAACTACAAAATTTGCAAAAATTTGTCACGTTTTTGGATGTGTAATGAATTTTTGCTTGCTTATTCTTAGGACGACTGCTTAAAATCTCTCACAAGATTTGCAGCGGCTCACTGGACCGTCGGTACGCTGTCAGTGGTGCAGAAACACTTTTCCCGACTTTTTCAGTGTAAGTTACTATAAATTAATCCCCTTTTACTTTCATTGAGTGATGTAATGAAGCACACTTTAATTTAAGGTTGGGTTCACACCATGGTCTGGTTTCCGCTCCGTTGGGGCTTCCATCTGAATACTGTTTCCCAGATTTAGCTATTCTACTACTGAAATTTATCCTGCCAAAATAGACACTTCCAGAAAGAAGGTTAAGTTGACTCCAAGGTTTCATATTTTTTACACCATTTGCCTCATTTCTGAGCATGGACTAGGATGTGTTGTGAACAAAAAGTCAGAATTGGCTTTCACCTCCCTTAAAAAAAAAAAAAACACAATAAAAAGCAATTTTGTATGTACTCCAAAATGATATCCGCAAAATCATATCATTTTGGTCCAGTGATGAAAAAAAATAAGAGGATTTTCCATACTTAGCGTAAAATCCCTTTCTCATAGTCTTCATTGGTGGACATTGGGCTCCTCGCAGGCTTCACCAAGCTACTTAGTTAGCGGTAAAGCAATAGGAGAAGCAACATAAGGAACAGAATCACGAAACATGCATCCAAACTAGAACAACTAGAAGGGTGTGCGTTGTGCCACCACCCCCTTGAATGAAGGCTATTATGAGAAAGGAATTTTATGGGCAAGTATTGAAAATTCTCATTTGTCGAACGCATCATTGGGGGACATAGGAAACCATTGGATGTCCTAAATCAGTCGCAAAGGATTGAAAACAGAAGAAAAACAAAGGTAGAGAGATGAATGTCTCAGGCCGTAACCCGCTTGCAGCACCCTGTTACGCAGACTCGTGTCAGCTGATGCAAAGTTATAAACTTTGTAAAATTTTGAGAACGTGTCAACGGAAAATCAAGTCACAGGCTTACAGAGATGCAGAACAGAAGCCTGATGGCGAATGATCCGGGAAGCCCCCACCACCCAAGTGAAATGAGCTTAAACCCCCAGTAGAGACACTCTATCCTTTGCCTGATACACTTCCAGAATGGCTGAACATATCCAGTGAGTGAACTTGACCTTAGAGGCAGGGAGACCTTGACTAGATCTTTCCGGAATGACAAGGTCTGCATGAGGCCATCAAGGACAGGTGGTGACGCATCACTCTGAACACATCCAGCTGAAACATTCTTCTAAAAAGCAGTACACTGGCTGGGCAAAAACCAGTTCCGTGAAGGAATTGAGAGCCAGGCCGGACTCGAGACCCGCCTGTGAATATGACACAGAAAAGAGAAGAGCATAGAGATGACATGGACGTACACCAACAAAAAAAGTCCTTCCAAGTACGTTAATAGGAATGCAATGAGGAGGGCATCTGTACCGTAATCACAGTCAAAACAACCCAGTCAGAGAAAACTGGCAACTTCAGAACTGCATCTTTAACTTCCATGTCATTAAAGGGAGCAACCAAGATTAGGGGTGGAAGAGGGGACCCTGGGAAAGTAGGTCGGGATGATCCAGCAGTCTCTATAGATTGCCTGCGAGAAGATGATTATTTATGCTTACCAGGCTCTTCTGAGCCAGTTTGGGGCCACGAGGATGACAGGAACCCGTTCCAACTTGATCTTCTAAACAATTTTGTTTCATCTGAATGACATTATCTTGACATCTGATGAACCCCACCTGAGACAAATCTAGAGGAAGACATCTCAGTGAAGATACCACTTTCTTTATCGCTTCATTTGGAGACACAGGTAACCATGGGGTGTATGCTCCTGTCGCTAGGAGGCTGACACTAGTCAAAAAAGGAAAATGGCTCCTCAGCAGTATACACGCACTGACAGGCACAAAGTACCTCAGTTAAAGCTTAGTGTCTGTAGGAGGTGGACCATCTGCTCCCAGATCCACATTTTCCTTTGCAGGTTCCTTCTTTGTGTTTATTAATCTTTTTCCCTCTGTTTTTCAGGTTTCTTTTTTCTTACGGTAACAGGGTGTAATTTCTCACCCTGTTTTTTTTGTACGTATGCGACTGAGAGAACAGGGTGGTGTCACCCACATCGCCAACGCTAGGACCCGCGGGCAGGACTTTATCACCTGTCACCTTTACGGGTGTTTCACGGTGATTCCCGGTGGCCAGTCCTTGCCTTTTTCCCACCCCTCTCCTCGGAGAGGGCTGGGAGGAAAACGGTGGTCACCATCAGTGGCCTTCCCCCTTCTTGTAAGGGGTTGATGCCGTTTTCTGCACCGTCTGGATATGGAGTGGGAAGGAGGATGCCCAATTCCAGAGACCCTCACCCACCCTGAGGGCTCCTGATGTTATCCTCAACGCTGCAGAGGGACCGGCACAAGTATGTTTCCCTCCGCAGCGACAGGCGTCATCCCTGGGAGCACTGTCCCCTTCATCACAAAGGGACAGGGCGGCGTCAGTGGTAGTGAAGAGCCGTGGCCATTTTTCTCATGGCCGTACTCTGTATTTGCAGACACTCCCCCTTCCCTTGCCACCCGGTCTTGCTTTTACACCACCGCATGTTTGAATCGCGCGCCCTTTTGTGTCCAATAAGAGGCTTCTTCATCCTCTTCTTCTTTCTATGCTTCTCGCAGCGCGCGTTTTTTCGGCATGTTTTCTTCCACTCCTACCACGGAGCTTCTCCGTCCTGGCTGGTCACGCCCCCGGCACTTCAGCCAGTCGAAGGGGGACTTTAGCTTTTGCTGACCGGCAGATCTTCCTGGTTGTTCACGCCCCCAGCGTGTCAGCCAATAGGATGATAGCTTTTCCTTTCACCGGCCAGCAGACTTCAGCATGCGGTGAAACAGCCGAGTCTGCACTGTTTTTCTTGCGCCGCCATATTCTGCGCTCTCTACAGACTGGAGCACGCTCTGCACACTGGGGACATAGCCATATTCTGCGCTCTCTGTAGATGTTCTGCTCACAGGTGGACACAGCTCCCTCAGTTTTTTCTGCTTGTCGTCGTTGGCATCGGGCAGGCTCTGTTTCTTTTGTCTTAGCTTTTCCTTAGCAGTATCCCAAGGCTCAGCTTATGCCCAACCCTAGAGAGGCTTCCTGTTGCCCCTCTAAGCCCACTGTAATTCACTATGCCTGTGCCCTCTCAGAAGGAAGTGGTCTTCAGGCCAGCCCTCCTCTTTCTGCCTGTCGTGCAGCCCCTCCACCATGCCTGCCCCGCAGGAGCCCTCTCATGCCCGGGATGAGAGCACTCCCCTCCCTCCGAAGCTGGCTGTTGCCATGTCTGTCGGTCTCCGACCTGACAAAAGTTTCACAGTCCCTGGTCCAGGTCCTGGAGCGACTTTGACATCTGTCTAATGCCACCAGTGCTCCGTACGCCTCTCACAGTGATTTGCATGCACCTGACCGCGAGCTTCACAGGGACAAATCGGCTTCAAAGGAAGCAGACTCTTTCCAGTTCTTCCTCTAGTTCTCCGGGTCCCTCTGCATCCTGGATGCATTCCTCACCCCATGCCCCTCCTCGGAGACGGCTTTTGGGTCGGATGTGGATTCCCAGTCTGAGTCCGATACGGACCAGACCTCAAAGATGCAGGAAATGGTAAATAGCCTCATCTTTGCAATTACCAAAAACTTTGAGCCTAAAGGAGTAGAAGGCACCTGCTCAGGAGCACTCTGTTTCCTTCAAAGGGGTAAAACTTACTTCCCGGAGTTTCCCTAATCACAGGGAATTTGAGGCGATTTTACCTAAACACTTGAAACACTGAAAAGCGCTTCCAGGAAGGAAGCAGCTAGATATTTTCCCTTTAGACCTCATTGGTAAATAGGCAGAATCCCCTAATGTGGATTGGTCGGTTTCTCGCCTGTCTTCCAAGACATTCTTGTCTCTACCAGACGGTGCATCTCTTAAGGATTCTACGGATAGACAGATTGAATCCTTGGCTAAGTCAGCCTTTGAAGCAGCTGACCCCTCCCATTTGTGCCTCTACCTGGGTGGCAAAGTCCATGTCTGCCTGGGCAAGAATGCTTCATCAGGGTATTTTAGCGGCAGCTCCTCTGGATGAGATGGCAGATCAGATTGCCCATGCTGGAAAATATCTTTTGACTGCTTGCTTAGATGCGACTGGTTGCTCTGCCAGGGCTACCAGCAACATCTTTGCTATACAACGCATTCTCTGGTTGAAAGCGTGGAATGCAGATCCACCATCAAAAAAGTACCTCACAGATCTTGCCTTCCAAGGCTCTAGACTTTTTGGGTCCAAGCTGGATCAAATAATCTCGGATGCTACCGGCGGGAAAAGCACCTCGCTTCCCCAGTCCAAACCTAAGCGCCCCTTTAATAGGAATAGGTCGCTTCAATTTCATTCCTTTCGGTCCTTCTCTTCTTCAAGGACTTCCTCACAACAGGACCGCTCTTCTGCCCAGGGGGAAAGGAAAAAGTCGTCCTTCAAACCAGCTTCTCACTGGTGACCTAAGGGTTGCTGTTCCAAGCCTTCAGGGTCACGCACCAACAGTTCTCCTCTGCATGATGGGTCTCCCCCACCCCAGAATCGCTCCAGGGTTGGAGTCCGACTACTTCTCTTCCTGGATGCATGGTTGTCGGTGGTCGACGACGCCTGGGTCAGAGAAATAGTCATTTCCGGTTACAAAATCAACAAAATGGAAGGGGCCATCCATGTGGAGGAATTCCGTCATGTATCTGATCTAAGTGTCATTGACTGCAGGTCCACACTTCCTTGAAGAGAAGACAGCCGTCCAAATGGTTCCTGGGGTCAGGGTGCTTTGTGAAACTGAGGAAAAGTTGTTGCCTCTGGAACTAGAGGAATTGTCCACTGGCCGTGTGGATGCCAAAATGGAACTGGCTTGTTGGAAGGTCTCTTCATTTCTTAAGGGGCAGCAGTCTCTTTTGGCAAATGGAAGAGAATTGATGAAAAACACAACACTGATGCATTCTCTGCCTGGTAGCAAGACATTTGGACCAGTCTTTGGAAGCAGGGTCCTCCTATGGTGACCAAGATGATCTTTGCCCATCTTGGTTCCAAACAGGCAGGATCCCTGAAAGGGAAGGTTAATAAGGGATCATTTGGATCCTTGTACCACAACTTGAGCTAGATTGCTACAGTGTCGATTGAGATCTGAACAGAACAGTCAGCAGCTGTAGGCGAGACAAAGGAGAGATACATACCCCCCTTGGAAGCTCCAGTGATACAGTTGTAGGAGCCCTGGAAAGAATGCTTTGGCACAGGTGTACTGACCCGGCAGTAACATCCTTCGCAACCCAAATATCAGTTAAAACTGGGCTCTGGCTCTGCAAAAAAACTCACACGTAGCCAAGAATTCCACACATCTAGCCATTGGGACCTTGAAAGAAGCTGCGTCTGAGAATGGGAGAGTCATGATCCTTGGAAGGAAGACCAGCTTGTGACAAAATAAAACACTGGAAAAGGACACAGCATTTCCATATAAATTTGTCTGTAAAAACATCTTTCTGAGCAGACGACCAGTCTGAAGGATGCAGTCTCTGCAGGATGAGAAGGGATTTGCTTCCATTACGTTCAGAGACTGGTTCACCACACTGACAATGTTGTTGGCAATGTCTCTAGCTTCAGCACCTGGTCGAAATCCAGGTCTAGTTCCAAGTTGCAATGGTGGGCCTATCCCTGTGGTGGTTGAGACTCAGGAGTGGGGTAGAGAGATGGCAAGTACCAAGGGAAAGAGAAATCGAAGCCAAGACTATAAAATCGCTCAAAGCCTCTTTGACTGCTGCCACGGTCTGCCATTTTGGTGTGGAGCAGGTAGTGCTTCTGACTCATTCAGAGGAGTAGTCAGAGTACCAGGTGGTGGTCGTAGTGGTTGGCATGATGGCAATTTTTGCGCTGACATATGGTATAGGCAAAGTGGGTGACCTGTGCCGTCTGTGCAGGCTAGCCTGCGGGATACTCTATGAGAAGTGGCATGGTAGATGGCCAGGAGAGGTAGGCAGAAGAGGAGCGCTGATTCCGACTGGAGAGGAGGCTGCTGGGATAAACACGAATGTTGGTCCCCGGTAGGGCAGACCGCCTACTCTGTCCTGGGATGGAGCTCAGCTGGCCATGGAAGATCCCTCTCATCGGAGGAGAACAAGGCCAAGGGCTTGAAGCAGAGGAAGGATATCTCTGCTGCCTCAGGCAGGCAGCAGGCAGTGGAAAGCTAGCAGGGGGAACAGGTTGAAACATGGGGAATGAGCTTGCGTGTGCACGAACCTGATTTGCTGGGTGAGCAGGGGTGCACCAGAATCTGACGCCTAAATTAGAGGTTCGACTCCAGCAGAAATAGCAGAAGGCAGCGGGATGGCGCAATAAGGACTGGAGAGGTCCAAGGGAGCAAAGCAGGGAAGTCCTTGGGAGAGACCAGGGGGTCCACCGAGCACAGGCAGAGAGAAAATAGTGTGTGGGTGATATGTAACCCCATTTGGAATTTTTCTACTAGTTTCCAGTACATTATATGGTAAAGTTAGTAGTGTCCCTCAAAACTGCAAGTCGTGGCCTATCTGTATGTGCAGACGACGTGTTTTAAATTTGTGTGAACCCACTGGGTTTTCCAAGAGGAAAGCTCTTCAGGGCACCTCATCATTTTTTTTTTCATCCTGCAATGTCTTTGCTCAGGCACTTCATTGGGCAACACAGGAAACTATGGGTGTAGGCTGCTTCACGCAGCGCTTCTCTAAATGTATTTGTTAGTGTCAGCCTTTGGCAGGAGGCTAACACTAACAAATACATTTAAAGAAGCGCTTTCTTCATGATTTTTGACGACTTGCAGGTTTTTTTTACCCTTTTTTTTCACCATTTTTGGGTCATCTTTTTTGCTGGTATTTTCCCATTTTGTTTTTTTCCTCCATTAATCAAAAAAGAAATTGTTAGCAGTTTCTGATGCAAAATGTGAAAATGCTCAGAGGCCCATAGCGTCGTTTGTTAGCCTTCCTATTGACTTGTACTGCTTAGAACAGGGGGGTCTCAAGGCCTCAACTCGGTTGGGTAAATGTGCCACACAGAAAAAAAAAATCGAAGTTAACAAGCCGCGTTCCTTACGGAACCAGATGACTTTTTCAGTGGTACCGTTTTATTTTGTTTGTTTTTTTACTATGCGCATTTTCTTGATCACTTTTTTTTTTATTTTTTTTGCGTCAGTATGTTAAAAGAGCTGTCCTCCTTAAAATAACTGTCTAGATGCCGCTACTACTATTGTCAGTGGTGTCTATGGGCTTAATACTGATCTTGACCATTGCTGCAGGGTGTACACCCGCTGATATTGGTGCCGGCTCTGCTTGCGAGCGAGCGTCATCCTAACCCTGTGCATGTACTGTGATTTGCAGTAAGTAGCCTCCTGCTGCGCCGTACATGTACGATAGGTGTTGGGAAGGGCTTAATTAGAAAAATAAAATCTTCCTCTCCATATAGCGGTGCCTCTGCTCTGACACACTGCGCTCCTCATTCAGCGTCCTCTCTGCTGTCCCAAAAATGTCTCAGGAGCTCCGTTCCGCTTGAGGTGCAGACACCAGGCCCAGGGGGCTGCATGCACGCCTCGGGGCGCATGTTTGAGACCCCTAAATTATTCATCAGACATACACAGTATTTCATAATATTTTCCAAGCATGTGCACTGAACACGCTGTAACGAAAAGTTATAACCACAATATTTTCTCTTAAAAATCATCTGAAATATGTTAATTTAACTGTTCAAGTGATTTTATGTTTTTACACAGCCATCGTACATCAGGAGGACAGTGAAGAAGCGCCCGGCATACTGGACATAGACATGTTCCATTTAATGGTGAGCGTTCCTAGCCATTTTATGGGTAATTGCTGATATATAGGAACAGTTTTCCACCCGATTCTGAATTTTTTTCATTTTTTTTTTCATTAGCTTCACGTCTTTCCGGAATAGAAGAAAAAAAAACCATATAAAATAAACTTTAAAAATGCCCAAATTAAGAGAATTTGGTGCAATCAAAAATGAGCAAAAAAAATGACAAAAACTAGACATAAAAAGGGCACATTTTTTGCTCTGGCCCAAAACGCAGATCCTTACAAAAGTCTGAATTTTTTTTAGCCACTATAATATATAATAAACTATACAAGCTAGGTATCTCCGTAATTGTACTGATCTGGAAAATTATGGTGTTTTGTTTTTGTTTTTACCTCTCAATAAATGCCGTACAAACGAAACCCGAAAAACAATGGCGGTATTTCACTTTTACACCATTTAACCCCATTTACATTGTATGGCTAAAGTGAATGGTGTCTCACTCAAAACTGCAACTCCTCCTGCAAATGGGCAGCACGGTGGCTCAGTGGATAGCAGAGCAGCCTTGCAGCGCTGGGGTCCTGGGTTCTAATCCCACCCAGGACAACATCTGCAAAGAGTTTGTATGTTCTCTCCGTGTTTGTGTGGGTTTCCTCCGGGTTCTCCGGTTTCCTCCCACATTCCAAAGACATACTGATAGGGAATTAAGATTGTGAGCCCCAATGGGGACAGCGATGATAATGTGTGCAAAACTGTAAAGCGCTGCGGAATATAAAAATAAAGATTATTATTATATGAGTCCTCATACGGCTATGTCGACAAAAATATAAAAGAAAAAAAATATGGCTGTTGGAGGAAAAGAAGGGGGAATGAAAAATTACTCAGTAGTGGATTATAGTCTTGTTTTCTTTGGACCATCCCTACTTAATAGAAGGGCCCCTTCTATTGCCCCTGCACATTAAGCACCCACCTTTAAACACCAAGTAAGTTTTTTCTGTTAAAACAAAACCTGGCAGAAAATGTTCCTTTTCCTGCAGCGCCTCCATGGGAAAAAGTAGGCATTACACAGTGTTCATTCTCGTTAAATGTGCTGTCCAGAATAGGTCAGGTTCTCCAGAGTGAGAGTACTCTTGGCCAAGAGAAGAAGGTCATGATGGGTGAAACAAGGCCCCCTATATTGCCTAAGAATTTGCTAATAATTAACATAAAGGTGTATTCTCATCTACAAGAGCCCTATCCCAATATGCAGTATTAATAATAATAATATTAGCAAATACCTCCAATTACTAATGTTGTGTAGTTCTTCTGATTCGCTATGTCACCTACCCCATGTGCAGGGCATTTCACTGGCTTAGATATCCATAGTTACGACCACGCATATAGTGACAGTTAGAGGTAGTGGTTGTAACCTAAGCTACTGCAATGGCCTGGACATGGGGTAAGTGACATAGCAAATCAGAAGCACTTTACTACATTTCTCATTGGAGGTATTTGCTAATATTATTATTAACCAGAGCTAGAATGGGTTTGTAGCAAGCAAGCCATGCCAGACTAATCTAATTTCCTTCTGTGGTGGAATCACTGACTGGGTGGATCAGGGAAATGCGGTTGACATGGTATATCTCGACTTCAGCAAAGCATTTGAGAAAGTGTCTCATACTATCCTTATTGAAAAAATGACCAAGAATTAGGCTATGGTTTGGTGGATTCATAACTGGCTCAGTGATCATACTCAAAGAGTGATGATAAATGGTTGCACATCCAATTGGAAGAGTGTTTCAAGTGGGGAACCACAAGGCACTGTCCTGGCCCCAGTGTTGTTCAACATTTTTATAAATGATCTACATAAGGGAACTGAAGGTAAACTAATGACATTTGCAGACGATGTAAAGCTAGGAGGATTGATAATAGAGAAGACAGAAAGGATTCAGAAGGATCTAGATAAGCTTGAACATTGGGCAGCGACTAATAAAATTGTATTTAACAGGGAGAAATGCAATATTCTACATCTGGGCAAGAAAAACGAAAATCTATAGAATGGGAGGAATAGACCTAAGCAACAGCACGTGTGAAAAAGACTTGGGGTACTAATAGATCACAGACTGCACATGAGTCAACAGTGTGATGCAGCAGCAAAAAAGGCAAGCACAGTTCTAGGATGCATTAAGAGAAGCATAGAGTCTAGATCACGTGAAGTAATTATCCCCCTCTGCTCCTCCTTGGTCAGGCCTCATCTGGAATACTGTGTCCAGTTCTGGGCACCACATTTTAAAAAGACATTGAAAAACTGGAGCAAGTTCAGAGAAAAGTTACCAGGATGGTGAGCAGACTGCAAAGTATGTCCTACGAGGAACGGTTAAAGGATCTGGGAACGTTTAGCTTGCAAAAAAGAAGGCAGGGAGGAGACTATATTCAGTACAAGAGTCATCAGGCACAATATAACACTGAGGCCAGGAGCAGACAAATATCACTCCCCCATCGTAAACATCAGAAGAGATTAGCTGAAAAGGACTGCTCCCAAATATAATGTACACACAAAAATGGAGCATGAACAATGTCCCACTGATCATGATAAAAAGATTATTTTATTGAAACAAATCATATATACAAACAAATATACAAATTTCAATACAGACCCAAAAATAGGAGGTACAAGGGGAAACCTGGCGATAAATAGGGAAGGAGTGGGAGATAAAATGTATCCCATCAGGGTATAAGCATGATTGTGGTCCACGCAAAGTTCAGTGGCTAACCCCATCAGAGCAACATCATTATATGTATAGGAAGCATACCCATCATGAGCCCAGAACAACTGCAGTTACAGTATATCCGCATGCTTACCTATGAGTAAGGGTGACTCCCACGGCTTCCCAGATACCCCGACGCGCGTTTCACGGTCCAGCTTTTTCAAAGGGGAGACTATAGCTGTCACAAATATCTGAAGGGATGTCACAGTGTAGAGGGATCATCATTATTCTCATTTGCACATGGAAACACCAGAAGCAATGGAATGAAACTGAAAGGGAGAAGATACAGATTAGATGTTAGAAAGAACTTTTTGACAGTGAGGGTGATCAATGAGTGGAACAGGCTGCCACGAGAGGTGGTGAGTTCTCCTACCATGGAAGTCTTCAAACAGGTGCTGGACAGACATCTGTCTGAGATGGTTTAGTGAGTCCTGCATTGAGCAGGGGGTTGGACCAGATGACCCTGGACGTCCCTTCCAACTCTAACATTGTAATGATTCTATTACACCTACTACATATTGGGATAGGGTATTGAGGATGGTAATAACCCTTTAAATTCCCCAGTAAAATAACATACTCGCCAGAAAAGCCAGCGCCAACCATGCTGGAACGGCGCCACCGCTAGAGGCAAGTAGGAGCTTTTCTTCTTTTACTCGGGGGGACTCGGACATATAAGAACTGGTTCGACACCCTTTTTAATATTGAATTTTTGGAAACCGACAACTACAATACATAAAACTATGTTAAACTCTCAGCGTTTATAATGAGATTATTTCTGATGATT
This sequence comes from Ranitomeya imitator, assembly GCF_032444005.1. NCBI lineage: Eukaryota > Metazoa > Chordata > Amphibia > Anura > Dendrobatidae > Ranitomeya > Ranitomeya imitator. The sequence continues at coordinate 37,511,212 of NC_091286.1, read as the reverse complement.
CAGTGTTTTTCCTTACAGGTCAGCTTGGTGCTTTCCTTCCAATCCGTGCAGTGCCAGGACTTTTCGGGGTACAGCTTAGGCATTGGGGATCTGTATCTTTTTCACTTAGCGACCATGGCACATATCATTCAGATAGTGCTCACATCCAGTCCAGGTAAGGAGATTTCATCATAAATTCAGCACCCTGCATAATGACCATGGCACATAGTACATTTCAGCAGATGCAAGTCGTGAGTTTCACAATTGATATTCTTTTAGGTAATATTTGCCAGTTTAGCCGTTTCTTTCTTCCTCCATAGCCAAAATCCATAAATATATGTTTGATTCATCATCTATTGACGTCTCAAGTAGTCTGAAATTCATTGCAAGTCTCAGCAGACGCTCAGGTTGCTTTGCTGTCCATCCCCCATGCTTCACACTGTAGTTTTGTTTCTTCATTTTTGGGGAAATGCAATGTTACAGGCTCTAGCAATCCACACTTGTGAACAAGAATGACATATGGATTACTTAAAAGGAGAATTCAGGGAATCGTTATTACATTTACTAACATAGTATGGCGCCACCTGGTGTTCACAGTTTAAAACCCTGTGCACGTCCACCAAATTGGCTGACAGACATGCTCAGTCATATATTACAGAGCAGCCAATAGAAATAGTTTCCTGCCTGCTTGTCAGGAAAGGTGTAAAGTCTCTGCAGTAGCACAGAATTATAGCTGAGAAGACTTGTTCTGCGGAGGAAGTATGAAATTACTATGCCGTCAGCTGCCAGATGGAGAAGAAGACCAATTCTGTCCATAGCCATACCCACAGCAGCTCCAAAGGGGGACACATGGACGTAATAGAATGATTATAAAGGAGTTTTATGCTAGAATAAGCCTTTAAGGACTTTTGGTATGTAAATTATAACATTTGTATTGTATTAGAAGATGAAATGGAGCAGGAATGCCCAGATGGAGAAGAGGAACAGGCGGCACTGGCTCTGTATAGGACAATCTGTCGGTGTACCGGAAGGTGAGAAGCTATATGTTCAGGCTTGGACTGGCCCATCGGGGAACCGGTGTTTTTCCCAGTGGGCCTCTCTCAGGAGCAGCGCTTGGCACAGTCCATTTGATGCACTATCTGCAGACACAGGCAGCATCTCTGTCATTTATGCAGATGTGATTGTTTGTGACTTTATAATTTTAATGGTCCAGGGGGCTCAGCAAATTTTTAAAGGGGCTTGGCCATTGAGGAGATGATATTTTATTTGCTGGGGAAGTAGGTGAATATTATTCATTCTCCCTGCAGCGCCACTGCAAATAATGAGTCGCTTTCTGTTACTTTGGCTATTATGGAGGTTCTGAGCCCTTTACTACACTCATTAGGCATATTCGACCTAAGGCGTGTATTAGAGGTTGCCTAAAGAGAGAGACCGTTTGCCACTCACCAGGTAGCCTTGTGAAAGGGCCCGTAGTGCCCGCTTCATTGTTGTAGCCTCTTTAAAGGAGTTTTCGGGTGCAGTTTGTTTAAAAAAAGTTTAACAAATACCCCATTCATTATTCACCCTCCCCAGGTCCAACTCTGAGTCTCTGCCCTGCTACTGTTGTCTGTTATTGTCTGCAGTGCTGACATCACATCTACAGCGCTGCAGCCAATCGGTGCTGTCTGCTCTGGCAAAGCGGCTGAGCTCATTTATTGGCTGCAGCGCTAACCATTTGACATCAGCGCTGCAGACAATTCCGGACATGAGAACAGTGCTGGAATCTCAGCGCTGTCTACAGAGAGTCAGGGAGAGTGAGTAGTTTTTACGTTGGCTTGCAGGCTGCACCACTGTTAGGACAAGTACAAAGCGTGCATGTAGGAACCAGGGTATTGCTACAGGGGTGCGGACAGGTCCTCTCTTGTTTAGCGCTCATAGTCTGCCATATAATGGGCATTATTTATCTGTGATACACTGTTTGTACTTTTGTCCTGATCACCTTCCTTCTCAATTTAAAGTGCAATGAAGATGTGGTCCTCCGGGTGGCACCTGTACAGGGCAATAAAAACAGCAATTCTGCCCTTCCTTAGGTGTTCAGCTCTGTTTTTTCATTACCTAAATGGAGTCCCAGCACCTACAGAGATGCCAGGTATAGTACTAATCTTATTATATCATAGTCATGGTATCAGTGGTCCAGACGGGATATCTTTTTGAGATTTTGTAAAAAATAAAAAAAAATAAAAAAAATGATTTTACTATGCTGTGTGTACTCCTATTATTTCCATCAGTTTTGTATTTATAGGGGTGTTCCGTTGCTGGGAGAGAGTCCGGTCATCTATCACCAGTTTCTTGTGCCGCTGCAGCAATGACACATTGTACTGACACAGATGATAACGTGTTGATTAGCGAGGGTCCGACCCCTGGGACATGCACCCATAGGCAGCATGCAGGCTCGAGCGTCACTTCATTCTTTGCCCTTGGCTCTTAAGCGCTGCTCTCAGCTTTTTCTGAGTGGAGCTGCGATCATGCATTCGACCTGCCTCTCCATTGTAGCAGGAATAAAGATTCCCCTTTCTGCCGATCGGTTCAGATCCCATCTGTCGGTGCCCACGCAAATCATTAAGTTATCATCTATCCACAGTATAACTTGTTTTCACTGAATGACCCCTTCAATTTATGTATACATTTGTCACATTTTGTATAAAATATCCCAAGACCATCATGTACATAGCTGTAAATAATAGTTATTTTTACATTTTCAGTGAGCGGATTGAGCCAGATCAGCCATCTTTGCAGTTACCTCTCATTACCCAGCAACCTTATCAGCATTTTTCAACAAAATTCCCAAGTGACAGATTCACTCATCAATAGGTAATTGGTTCAAACTGTTTTAAAGCTAACGTCCAATTGATCGATAAGTTAAAGAATTTACAGTAGTGTGTTCCTCTGTGAGAATATGGTGTTACCTCTGTAGTCTGTCCTGCAGCAGGCTGGAGTGAATGTCATTATCTCTGTAGTCTTTTCTGCAGCAGGCTGGAGTGAATATGTTGTTACTATTGATGAGCGAGTGTACTCGTTGCTCGGGTTTTCCAGGGCATGCTTTGGTGTCGTACGAGTATTTGTTAGTGTTCGGAGATTTAGTTTTCATCACTGCAGCTGAATGATTTACAGCTACTACCCAGCCTGAGTACATGTGGGGGTCGCCTGGTTGCTAGGGAATCCCCACATGTAATCAAGCTCCCTAGTAGCTGTAAATCATTCAACTGAGGTGATGAAAACTAAATCTCCGAGCAGTTACAAATACCCGGAGACCACCCGAGCAACTAGTACATTCGCTCATCACTAGTTGTTACCTCTGTATTCTCTCCTGCAGCAGGCTAGAGTGAATATGTTGTTACCTCTGTATTCTCTCCTGCAGCAGGCTAGAGTGAATATGTTGTTACCTCTGTAGTCTCTCCTGCAGCAGGCTGGAGTGAATATGTTGTTACCTCTGTAGTCTCTCCTGCAGCAGGCTAGAGTGAATATGTTGTTACCTCTGTAGTCTCTCCTGCAGCAGCCTACAGTGAATATGTTGTTACCTCTGTAGTCTCTCCTGCAGCAGCCTAGAGTGAATATGTTTTTACCTCTGTAGTCTCTTCTGCAGCAGGCTGGAGTGAATATGTTGTTACCTCTGTAGTCTCTCCTGCAGCAGCCTACAGTGAATATGTTTTTACCTCTGTAGTCTCTTCTGCAGCAGGCTAGAGTGAATATGTTGTTACATCTGTAGTCTCCTGCAGCAGGCTAGAGTGAATATGTTGTTACCTCTGTAGTCTCTCCTGCAGCAGGCTAGAGTGAATATGTTTTTACCTCTGTAGTCTCTTCTGCAGCAGCCTAGAGTGAATATGTTTTTACCTCTGTAGTCTCTTCTGCAGCAGCCTAGAGTGAATATGTTTTTACCTCTGTAGTCTCTTCTGCAGCAGCCTAGAGTGAATATGTTGTTACCTCTGTAGTCTCCTGCAGCAGGTTGGAGTGAATATGTTGTTACCTCTGTAGTCTCTCCTGCAGCAGCCTAGAGTGAATATGTTGTTACCTCTGTAGTCTCCTGCAGCAGGTTGGAGTGAATATGTTATTACCTCTGTAGTTTCTCCTGCAGCAGGTTGGAGTGAATATGTTGTTACCTCTGTAGTCTCTCCTGCAGCAGTCTAGAGTGAATATGTTTTTACCTCTGTAGTCTCTTCTGCAGCAGGCTAGAGTGAATATGTTGTTACCTCTGTAGTCTCTCCTGCAGCAGCCTAGAGTGAATATGTTGTTACCTCTGTAGTCTCCTGCAGCAGGTTGGAGTGAATATGTTGTTACCTCTGTAGTCTCTTCTGCAGCAGGCTAGAGTGAATATGTTGTTACCTCTGTAGTCTCTCCTGCAGCAGCCTAGAGTGAATATGTTGTTACCTCTGTAGTCTCCTGCAGCAGGTTGGAGTGAATATGTTGTTACCGCTGTAGTCTCTCCTGCAGCAGGCTAGAGTGAATGTCATTACCTCTGTAGTCTCTCCTGCAGCAGTCTAGAGTGAATGTCATTACCTCTGTAGTCTCTCCTGCAGCAGGTTGGAGTATATATGTTGTTACCTCTGTAGTCTCCAGCAGATTGGAGTGAATATGTTGTTACCTCTGTAGTCTCCAGCAGGCTGGAGTATATATGTTGTTACCTCTGTAGTCTCCAGCAGATTGGAGTGAATATGTTGTTACCTCTGTAGTTTCTCCTGCAGCAGGCTGGAGTGAATATGTTGTTACCTCTGTAGTCTCCTGCAGCAGGCTAGAGTGAATATGTTGTTACCTCTGTAGTCTCTCCTGCAGCAGGCTGGAGTGAATATGTTGTTACCTCTGTAGTCTCTCCTGCAGCAGGCTGGAGTATATATGTTGTTACCTCTGTAGTCTCCAGCAGATTGGAGTGAATATGTTGTTACCTCTGTAGTCTCCAGCAGGCTGGAGTATATATGTTGTTACCTCTGTAGTCTCTCCTGCAGCAGGCTGTCTACCCTGCATTTTACTTTATAGTCACTACAACTCAGTGGCTCAGTGGTTAGCACTGCAGCTTTGCAGCGCTGGAGTCCTGGGTTCAGACTCCACCAAGGACAACATCTGCAAAGAGTTTGTATGTTCTCTCTGTGTTTGCGTGGGTTTCCTCCGGGTACTCTGGTTTCCTCCCACATTCCAAAGACTTATTATAGGGAATTTAGATTGTGTGCAACCTGTAAAGCGCTGCGGAATATGTTAGCGCTATATAAAAAAAAAGATTATTATTATTACTACAACAGCATCTTTTGCAACTTAGGTAAACTTTTCGAGGCTACACAGCAACTTCTGGCTGTGCAATTTAAGATGGCAATATCTTGCAGTCATTGTTTCAAGTAATGATACTAAATGTGGTCTTCATGCTGAAATCAGGTCCTTCCCTATGAGTACAATCAGTATTTAATTCTAAGTTGTGCTGCCACTAGTAGGCTTCTAATGTTTTAAAATGTCAGGCAACAAGATTTGGGTCGTTATTGGTTCACTGTACACCTATTTAGCTCTGTCTGTACCTTTTTGTTATTTTTGTCTTCTTTTTTTTTCTGTAAGCTGGTGTAAACATAAGGACGTGAGAAGATGTGCTGATGCTGAGCGGACATCCATTAGGTAAGTTTTCTTCACCAGTATGAAAGTTAAAGATTTTCTCTTTATCTAATAAGTTGGTAAAATTTCATTTAAAGTACCGTATTTTTCGGACTATAAGACGCACTTTTTTCCAAAATGTATTTCTCTATCGGCACTCATTGGGGGACACAGGAACCATGGGTGTATGCTGCTGACACTATGCATAAAAAAAAAAAAGTTAGCTCCTCCTCTGCAGTGTACACCCCACCGACTGGCATCATGAACTTCAGTTTATCTTAGTATCAGTAGGAGGTGGACACGGGTCTTTCATTAGACCCTTATCTACCTCAATGTGCGTCGTTTTCTTTCAGGTTTTCCAGAGGGATACAGGTCACACCTGTAATCCCACAATACGGACTATGAGTACGGCGTGTACTGCCACCCCGTATCCTCATAGATCCCTCAGCAGGACCAAGATCCTAGCACACAAGCGTGCTCAGAAGTCCGGTCCTAGCTCCGTCCCCCACCCACTCGCCCACCAGAGCCTGTCGGTTGGAGGAGACGATGACGTCCGTCAGCATCTCCCTGGACGTCTAATTCCTTTTGGATTGAGGTACCTCTCTTTTCAGGATCTGTCATTAGAGAGCGAGGCCTCCAGACTAGAGACGGCGCGGGATATGTAGTTGCGTATTCCCCCTCCTGTCCCAGATCGGTACTTAGCTTGGGGGGCGCAGAGCTTTTCAGCAGCCGCACCGTCTGCGGCAGTTTAATGCTCCTTTACAGCGCCGCGATCCACGCCCGGCGACGCGGCTCCGCCCACTTCCGTTTTTCATCTGGCAGGCTTTTCTCCCACCCGACAATCTCTCTTCCTGCACTATCCGTCCACCGGCGCCATCTTGTTTCTCCTGGGTGCACGGCCAATGCCGCCCTCCCCACTACACCGCTGCTTGGTGCCACACATCGCCGCTCTGCCCCTTCCAGAGCGCGCTTGCTGGCGTCCTTCTCAGCAGTCGCCATCTGCAGTTCCCATGTCTTGGATTGTGGCAGGAGCTCACATTGCCTTCCTGCCTAAAGGGCTACTTCTCCCCGGAGGTCCATCCGCAAGCCGGACAGCTTCCTCCACCTGGAATCCGTTTTGCTCTGCCGTAGCGAATCTAACATGGGTGTCTCAAACTCTAGTGTCCGTGCTTGATCGATTACCCCTGCAGTCTCCCACAGTAGCCAGCGGGTCGCAGGAGCCTCAGTCTGAGCCCTCCATTATAAGCCGCAAAAGGTCCAGACAGGAACACCGGTCTGAGTCCTTTTTTCGTTCCATCTCGCCCCATGGTCCTTCTCTGCGGTCGGCTTTTCCCCCGGTCCTCCTCCCCCGAGTCAGGCGAGGCGTTCTCTGATGCGCCTTCAGAGGATATTTCGGAGCTGGATTCGAACCAAATCGCTAGCATGAGGGATATAGTTCAGAACCTCATTGGAGCGATAAATCAGACCTGTAGCTTCAAGGATTCCTCTACGGAACCCGCAGATCAGGCGGGTTCGTTTAGATGGTCTAACCCACCTTCCAAGTTTTTCGCTCCTCACCCTGAATTCAAGGAGATCATGACCAGAGAAAAAGAGAATCCAACCAGACGTTTTCAGAGGGGAAAGCGCCTTGGCGTTTTATATCCTTTTCCTCCAGAACTTACCGCCAATTGGACTGTTTCTCCCTCGGTGGATCCTCCAGTTTCCAAGCTGTCCACCAACACGGTCTTTTTACTGTCAGGCGAAGCATCGCTGAAGGATTCTAACGATAGAGTCATAGAATCCTTTACGAAGTCAGCCTTTGAAGCGGCTGCAGCTACTCTATGCCCGGCATTTGCTTCCCCTTGGGTTTCAAAATCCATATCCAAATGGGCCAAATACTCCGTCGGGGCATCCTGGACAGGGCTCCAACCGGACAGCTGGCGGAGCTTGCCAACCAGATTTCTCTTGCGGGTGAATACCTGGTCCCAAATGGGATAATATCCATTCAGTATTATTGATGGTTGTTCTATTAAAAGAGGTGAGCTGTCTTATTGGGATGGGGAGGGATAAGTTGGGAATGCTGAGGTTTGGTTATGGGGACAATTTTGTATTGAAAACAAGACTAATATGTAAAAAGCAATGGTATTCTTAATAAAAATCTATTTGAGTAAAAAAAAAAAGGATGCCACCGGGGGCACAAGTTCTCTTCCCCAGTCTAAATCTCGTCGCCCTCCTCCTAGATGGCAATTTCGGTCATTTCGCGGCATCAGATTCATTCTCCCAACAGCAGAGGCCGCAGGCGCATCAAGAGAAGAAGGTATCCTTTAGACCCAATGCTTCCTGGCATTCTCACTACTCCCAAGGTAGATCCTCCAGGTCTAGGACTGGAAGATCCACCTCGGCATGACTCTCGACAAGTCCCCAGCCCACTTCCCAGGCTGGGCGGCCGTCTCCTCTTCTTCAGAGACGTCTGGATCTCCTCAGTAGAGGACGCATGGCTCAGGGAAGTTGTATCCTCGGGATACAAAATAGAGTTCGTTTCACAACCCCGGAATCGTTTCTTCGAATCCTGACCTCCAAGAGACCCCACTCTAGTTCCGGGTTTCTTCTCAGCCATTGCTTCTCTCCTCAAATCCGAGGTAATCGGTCCCATCCCAGAAAAAGAACGGTTCACAGGTTTCTATTCAAATCTTTTTGTGGTACCGAAAAAAGACGGCAAGGTTCGTCCCATTCTGGATCTCAAATTGCTGAACAAGAGAGTTCGTCTGAGACAGTTCAGGATGGAATCTCTTCGTTCAGTAATTGCTTCCATGGAGGCTCAGGAATTTCTGTGCTCCATAGATATTCAGGATGCCTACCTCCACTTTCCGATATTCCCGGGACGTCACCGATTCCTGCGCATTGCAGTGCTCCAGGATCATTTTCAGTTCGTCGCCCTGCCGTTCAGTCTCGCAACCGCTCCCACGTCAGGGGACTGGTACTTTTTCCGTACCTCGACGAAATCCTCATCAAGGCTCCGTCCTTTTCTCAGGCTCACGAGAGCCCGTCCATCGTCCTCGACACTCTAGCCCGTTTTGGGTGGCTTGTCAACATGAAGAAATCCTGTCTTGTCCCTTCCCAGCGCCTCGTTTTTCTGGGCATTCTCTTCGACACTCGTCAGACCAAAGTCTTCCTTCCCAAAGACAAGAGATCCATCCTTCGTCGGGACGTACGCTTGCTCCAGGGTCCTCGGCTTCTCTCCTTCCGATCGGCCATGAAGGTTCTGGGGAGGATGGTAGCAACATTGGAAGCGATTCCCTTCGCTCAATTTCACTCACGACCTCTTCAGCAAGCCATCCTATCAATGGGACAGGTCTGTCTTCTCCCTGGATCGTCCTATCTGACTCTATCCTCTGGTCAAACGGTCCCTCAACTGGTGGCTGACATCACCTCTCATCTCATAGGGCAGGTCCTTCCTTCCAGTTCACTGGCAGGTGGTGATGACGGAAGCCAGCCTTCTCGGCTGGGGTGCGGTGTTTCGCCACCTGACTGTTCAGGGTCGTTGGTCGGCGCAGGAGTCTTCTCTGCCGATCAATGTCCTCGAGATTCGGGCCATCTTTCTCTCCCTTCGTCACTGGGAAAGGATTCTCAGGGGTCTAATCTGAATCCAGACGGACAATGTCACGGCTGTGGCATATGTCAACCATTGGGGGGGACTTGGAGCTCCTTGGCCGAGGTATCCAAGATCCTCCTCTTGGCAGAGGCAACGGTTCCGGTGATATCCGCGGTGCATATCCCCGGCGTGGACATTGGGCCGCCGACTTCCTCAGCAGCGAGGGTCTCGCGGCAGGGGAATGGTCTTTGCATCTGGAGGTCTTCCATCAGATTTCTCTTCGATGGGGGACTCTGGACGTAGACCTCACGGCATCCCGAATGAACAGGAAGGTTCCTCGGTTCGTCTCCAGGTCTCTCGACCCTCTCACAATGGACGTCGACGCTCTGGCCATTCCTTCGTCGCAGTTCGTGCTCCCCTATCTGTTTCCAACCCTTCCCTTGCTTCCCAAGCTGTTGAAAAAGATTAAGGCGGAAGGGGTATCGGTCATTCTGATCGCCCTGGATTGACCCAGGAGATCTTGGTTTGCGGAGATCATCAATCTTCTCACGGACGCCCCCTAGCTCCTTCCAGACAGACCCGATCTGCTGTCTCAGGGTCCGATCTGCCACCCGAATTCTCAGTCACTCAGCTTAATGGAGTGGCTGTTGAGACCGCAGTACTAAGAGCGTCCGGCCTTTCAGATCGGATCATTCACACTATGATTCAGGCTAGGAAGCCTTCGTCTTCCAGGATCTACTATCGTACCTGGAAGGCTTCCGTTGGCACAAGTCCAACTGCGTTTCACCTATGTCCTTTTTCCTGCCTTCCATTTTGGCCTTCCTTCAGGCAGGACTGGATTCGGGCCTTGCTCTTAGTTCCCTAAAGGGCCGGGTTTCTGTGCTCACCATCCTTTTTCAGAAGACGTTATATTCTTGGCCACAGATTAAGACCTTCCTTCAAGGAGTAGACCATGCTGTCCTTCCGTACCGGACCCCTGTGGATTCATGGGATTTAAATCTTGCGCTGGATGTTCTGAGGGGTTCCCCTTTGAGCCTCTCAGGGAGGTTTCCCTGTCAGTTCTATCTTGGAAGGTGGCCTTTCTTGTGGCCATCACTTCGATTCGCCGCGTTTCCGAGTTGGCGGCCCTTTCTTGCCGACCTCCTTTCTTGGTTATCCACCAGGACAAGGTGGTCCTCAGGCCTCCGCCTTCCTTCCTTCCTTCCTAAGGTGGTTTCCACCTTCCACCTCAACGTGGACATCGTTCTACCTTCCTTTTGTCCAGCTCTGACCCATCCTCTGGAGTGATCGTTGAACAAGCTGGAGGGCAGTGAGGAGCTACCTGGCTAGAAAGGCTCCTTTCCGGAAGACGGGTTCTCTTTTCATCATTCCTGATGGCACGCGTAGAGGCCTGCCGGCTTCCAAGGCGACAATTGCTCGCTGGATCAGAATGGCAATTTTGGAGGCTCCCCGGGTCAAGAACAGAGTGCCTCCTCCTGGGATAAAGGCTCACTCTACCCGGGCAGTCGGCGCTTCCTGGGCGGTACACCACAGGGCTTCCGCCCTACAACTTTGCAAAGCGGCAACTTGGTCTTCCATCCACACGTTCACCAAATTTTACAAGGTCCATACCTATGCTTCGGCGGACGCCAGCCTAGGCAGAAGGATCTTACAGGCGGCAGTGGTGAGTCCTCTGACCTGATGGAAGTCTGTTTTTCCCACCCCAGGGACTGCTTTGGGACGTCCCATGGTTCCTGTGTCCCCCAATGAGGTGATAGAGAAAACAGGATTTTTGGTTGCTTATCATAAAATCTGTTTCTCGGAGCCTTCATTGGGGGACACATCACCCTCCCATGTTATTCAGTTTCTGTTGTTCTGTGTTTTATGACTGTTCTCATGTTTACAGTTCTCATGTTTGTGGTTATGTTATCTCAACCTTATTGTTTTTCTCCTACTGCTTTCTCACTAACTGAAGTTCATAATGCCAGTCGGTGGGGTGTACACTGCAGAGGAGGAGCTAATTTTTTTTTTTGTGCATAGTGTCAGCCTCTTAGTGGCAGCACATACACCCATGGTTCCTGTGTCCCCCAATGAAGGAACCGAGAAACAGATTTTACGGTAAGCAACCAAAAATCCTGTTTTGGTGGAAATGGGGGTTCGTCTTATAGTCCGAATGTACTTACCAGAAGTGTGGCGCCAGCAGGCGTCAGGCAATTCTTCTGGCCCTGGGCTAGGAAGAGGGAGTGTTTGGTGGTCCAACGCTGCAGGGCGATGATCTGACTCCCATCCCAGGATGATGTGGCAAGTTCAGCAGTGCTCGCTGGTGCGGGCGCTCCGCTGACATTTTGTGAAAGCCCAGAGCCCCCGCACTTCTATGGCTGCAATGCGTTTACAAAATCTCAATCTGCGCATGCGCCGCCTCCAGCAGCCATTTTCCTAAAGGCCACCGGATTTTAGCAATGGATGTGCGGGGGCTCCGGAATTTCACAAAATGTTGGCAGAGCCCCTGCACCGTCCAACCTGCCATACCAGCCTGGGATGGGAACCAGATTATCGCCGGACCACCGAACACTTCCTATGATCCCGCTCTACCAGCGCCGTTGAACTTCCCCCACCCCGGTAACCTGAATTTGGAGTGTAAGATGGACCCCCATTTGACACATTAAATTTTTACCCTATTTTCCTTCTGAAAATTTGGGGTGCGTGTTATGGTTCGGTGCGCCTTATAGTCCGAAAAATACAGTATTGCTCTTATGATATATCTTACAGCAGCGCACCGCTCCCCAGGATGCTGTCTTGGTGTGTGGGCAGTGCACACCTGATCGACTGACAGGTCAGTCCAGCAGCTTTTGCACCCTGCTGGCTGAAATGTGAGTTCCCAATGCTTTGTCTCTGCTCCATAGGAAGAGCAGTGGCAGTGAAGCCGGCTGGGATTAGGAGCTATCATTGTGCCCCAGCAATCAAGCTTTATTGCAGTGCTTACAAGCTCAGTAGCAAAGTGCTTGTAAGCACTGCCACTCCTAGAGAACAGGGGTGACTGGTTCAACTGGCAATGATCACTAAAGCGAAAAGCGAAAACCGGAGGTACTGAGGAATAGGGAGTAAATTGCAAACTTAAATTCTCACTATGTTCCATTTAAAGGGATATTTGCATTCCAGTAAGTGATGATTTCTACTAAGGATCTGCCATTACCTAATGATCTCTGAGACACCCACTAATCAAGAAACTGTCAGAACATTTCCTTTTTAGAAGTTTAATTCTAACACTCCAGTTACCAAACATTTCCAGGAGTAATAATAGTCATTGAACACACCGATATCTGTGGGATCGGATGTATGACAGCCTCCCGACTCTCCCTGGACAGGTGCTATTGGGGGATAGAAGATCCAACATCTCTGATTTCTGCCGGCCGATCCTGGAACTAGTGCTCGGGCTGTGTATGGGGTAGTCGGGGGAGAACGTTCCTGGCCGATTGCGTTTACAGCTATCTAATGTGTTTAGGGGTCTGTACTGTAGTGAGCTATAATTTATCTTTTTATTTCTTCCTAGTTACCCAAGAGAGTCCAACAAGCTCATAGATCTGCCAGAAGATTATAGCAGTCTGATCAATCAAGCATCAAATTTTTCGTATGTAGCAAAACCAAAATAATCCAATGGATCATAGTTTTAGAATCTATATGTTTGATGATTAAGAAAAGATTTATCATTTTACTTTCTATTTTTTGACTTAGATGTCCAAAATCAGGAGGAGACAAGAGCAGAGCCCCCACGCTGTGTCTGGTCTGCGGGGCCATGCTTTGTTCTCAGAGTTACTGCTGTCAGACCGATCTGGATGGAGACGACGTGGGCGCCTGCACCGCACACACCTACACCTGCGGCTCAGGGATGGGGATCTTCCTCAGGTCAGTAGTAGCCCACCATGTCTTAGAGGGCTTAACTCCTTAATGAACAGAATGCCTAGACACATTGTACAGATTTTACGCACATCTATTTATATAATTGCCTTCAATTGTCTGTCCTCCACTTCCGTCTGGACGTCCTCGAATCCCACAATCCACCGCGCCGAAAGTACGCCGACCGCCATATTGGAATACCCAACTGATGGGTATTCTAATATGGCACCCGCTGGTGGTACCAGGCCCTTGCGCAGTACCACCAGCAGGTCATCGCCGGACCCCCCGCTGCTGGGATCCAGGCCGCCGCTGGGATTCTGACCGCCGCTGAGATCCCAGCCGCCAGGGCACCCTACCCTCCGGGCGTCACCACCCTGCTGATGCAATAGCATCGGGCCTCAATCTAGTAGTGATATAAAAGCCTTAACTCATTTGTTAGGGTGGTAAGGACAGTTTGGGTTGACGTAAGCGGTTTTTTTCATATTATATCCTCAAGAAGGTCAGAAACATTTCTGCTCATTCACACTTTATAACTTTTTTTTATTTTATTTGCTCATTTCTTGAGACTAGCATTGGGGGAGGCAACTCGGATGGTGAAAAAAAAAAAGTGTTTGCTCCTCTTGTTGGGCTATACCCTCTCCTCAGACACAAGACAGCTAAGTTTTCCTCTAATGTCTGTAAGAGGCAGACACGAATTGTATCGGCTTCCTTGCACATTTTTTGGGGGTTTTTTTAGCAGTCATTGGTTCCTGGTTGTGTTGGTATGGATTGGCTAAGATCAATCATTTTACCAATCTGGGGCAATCACATTAAGAAAGCTGCAGCACTCCGAGTAGACGTGTCTGGCCTCACTCAGTTCACTTGTACGTCTAGTCTGTACGTGACCACGTTTGCAAATCACTCACTTGAGATCACGCGCCTGCCTGATCCTTACACCAGAGAATCCTGACAGTACGCACTGTGCGCGCTATGAGCATTCACAAGTCTAAAGTCACATAGAGTGACTGCAGACTTGAACCTCATTAATGGAAAAATAAAAAAGTTACGGTAAAAGGAGGAGGGGAAAAATCAAAAGTGCAAAAAAACATAAAATTGGCCGGTCCTTAATGGGTACAAAGAACATTGCTGCGGACCCCCTCTTTTGCTGGGTATTAAAGGTGTTATTTAAACTCTATTCATCTGTTTGTGCTTTTACAGAGTGAGGGAATGTCAGGTCCTCTTCTTGGCTGGGAAAACCAAGGGCTGTTTCTACCCTCCGCCATATCTGGATGATTATGGAGAGACCGATCAAGGACTCCGGTACGTAAGGGGCTCATGTCACCAACGATAATAATACACGTGCCAAGGTACTTCAGAGATATAGCCAAAACTGATAATGTGTTCCCCTCACTCGAGTTAGGCCTTTTTCACACTTCCGTCTTTTCAGATCCGTCGCAATGCGTCGTTTTGGAAAAAAAAACGGATCCTGCAAATGTGCCCGCAGGATCTGTTTTTTTCCCATAGACGTGCGACGGACCCGTCGTGTTTTGGCAGACCGTCGTCTGGAAAAATACGTTCAATGTAACGTTTTTTTTGTCTGCATCGGGAAAACGTGTCACGACAAATCCTGCGGCATACGTCGTTGAATAGAAGTCTATGGACGCAGGATCCGTTGCACACTGGAATCCAGCGACGGATACCGTTTTTGCCCTCTGAGCATGCCCGGAAGGATTTTCAGATCCGGAAAAAGTCTCTCTCTCTCTCTATTGACAAATACAAACGAGGCATCCGTCATTTCACAGGATCCGTCGCACACGGTTTTTTTACTATTTTCGGGACGTCCGTCGATACGTCATTTCACTGCACAACGACGGAAACCAGAAAACGGAAGTGTGAAAGTAGCCTTACCCTGGCATGTCCACCCTCAACTAGCCATGAGGTTAGCCGCTGATATTCGTGGATTCCGACACATCTGCCGATTACACTGACGGGAACATTTCTGTCTTTTTAGACGCGGGAATCCTCTTCACCTCTGCAAAGAGCGTTTCAAAAAGATCCAGAAACTTTGGCAGCAGCACAGCGTGACAGAGGAAATCGGACACGCGCACGAAGCAAACCAGACGCTCGCTGGCATCGAATGGCAGCATTTATAATACAGGCATATGTTCTTTCATTTTGTCTCTTGTCATTTTTAGTTGTTTTTTTTTTTTTTCTTTCTTTCTTTCTTTTTTTTTTTTTTTCTTTTCAGCCGCCCCATTTTCTAAAAAAAAGAAAAAACAAAAAAACCCTTCCATTGTTAATTCTGCAGTCATTGCATACACAGTGCAGATCTTTAATTTATATTTCATTGTGTAGTGTACGGAATAAAGCGGAATCTTCTTACAACACTACAAACGTCAGATCTACGTCAGATTTCTCCGTTCTCTCTACTCTTTCCATTGTAAGAAGCTATGAAATCTGTGGGAGAAATTAATTTTATGGACAGTAATGCTGATTTTATGACAGTGTCCCTTTTTAAAAAAAAAAAAAATCTATTTTAAAGGGATTTTCTGGTTTGCAAAGTTTGCCCCAGATGTTATGAAATAAAGAAATAGCCGTTACTTACCCACCGGATCTCCCGTCATCCTAGTACTGCTTCTGTGGTCCTTGCAATTTCTCCAGCGTAATATCCTGCCCATCGGTCACCGAGCCCCTGCTGACAATCATGGGCCTCAGCGAGGACATTTGCATATATGGCACGTGACTGCTGAGGCTTGTGATTGGCTGCAGTGGTCTGATCACTGATAGGACCCCATCACTGCAGAAGCGGCGAGGGCTACTGGTAATCAAAGAGTAAGCATTTCCTTTATTTTGTAATATTTTCTATTCTATGGCAGATTTTGTAAAAAAAAAACAAACCTGAAGAGCCCTTTAAGTTACCCGCACGCAAGATTATATTTCCGTGATAAATCTAGCAAAATCCACATTTATAAAATGCTTCTTTTTTGGGAGGGGGGGTGTTAACCACTGAAGGCGTTGGTGAAAGTTAACAGAAGAATTGATGAACTTGGGAGTTTAAAAAAAAAAAAGATCAGTGCCACGTGGCCTCTATGTTTTTTGGTTTTTTTTTGATTAGCCCTATCATTTAGCTTAAAGGTGTATTCTTAGTTTTCAGCTCATAAATGTTTTTCTTTTTGGAATGAAAAGCTGTATAATTTTCCAGTATGTATAAATTCTTCAGCTTTTGAGATCTATACGTTATTGGTTTACATCTATGCCATGAAAAAATAAATAAATAAAAATATATATATACATATATATTCTGTATTTTCATGACTATGAAAATTGTAACTTCACACTGAGGGCATCAAAACTATGAATTAACACATGTGGAATTATATACTTAACAAAAAAGTGTGAAACAACTGAAATTATGTCTTATATTCTAGGTTCTTCAAAGTAGCCACCTTTTGCTTTGATGACTGCTTTGCACACTCTTGGCATTCTCTTGATGAGCTTCAAGAGGTGGTCACAGGAAATGGTCTTCACTTCACAGGTGTGCCCTGTCAGGTTTAATAAGTGGGATTTCTTGCCTTATAAATGGGGTTGGGACCATCAGTTGTGTTGTGCAGAAGTCTGGTGGATACACAGCTGATAGTCTTACTGAATAGACTGTTAGAATTTGTATTATGGCAAGAAAAAAGCAGCTAAGTAAAGAAAAACGAGTGGCCATCATTACTTTAAGAAATGAAGGTCCGTCAGTCCAAAAAATTGGGAAAACTTTGAAAGTGTCCCCAAGTGCAGTGGCAAAAACCATCAAGCTCTACAAAGAGACTGGCTCACATGAGGACCGCCCCAGGAAAGGAAGACCAAGAGTCACCTCTGCTTCTGAGGATAAGTTTATCCGAGTCACCAGCCTCAGAAATCGCAGGTTAACAGCAGCTCAGATTAGAGACCAGGTCAATGCCACACAGAGTTCTAGCAGCAGACACATCTCTACAACAACTGTTAAGAGGAGACTGTGCAGCAGCCTTCATGGTAAAATAGCTGCTAGGAAACCACTGCTAAGGACAGGCAACAAGCAGAAGAGACTTGTTTGGGCTAAAGAACACAAGGAATGGACATTAGACCAGTGGAAATCTGTGCTTTGGTCTGATGAGTCCATATTAGAGACCTTTGGTTCCAACCACCGTGTCTTTGTGCAACGCAGAAAAGGTGAATGGATGGACTCTACATGCCTGGTTCCCGCCGTGAAGCATGGAGGAGGAGGAGGAGGAGGAGGTGTGATGGTGCTTTGCTGCTGACACTGTTGGGGATTTATTCAGAACTGAAGGCATACTGAACCAGCATGGCTACCACAGCATCTTGCAGCGGCATGCTATTCCATCCGGTTTGCATTTAGTTGGACCATCATTTATTTTTCAACAGGACAATAACCCCAAACACCTCCAGGCTGTGTAAGGGCTATTTGACCAAGAAGGAGAGTGATGGGGTGCTACTCCAGATGACCTGGCCTCCACAGTCACCAGACCTGAACCCAATCGAGATGGTTTGGGGTGAGCTGGACCGCAGAGTGAAGGCAAAAGGGCCAACAAGTGCTAAGCATCTCTGGGAACTCCTTCAAGATTGTTGGAAAACCATTCCCGGTGACTACCTCTTGATGCTCATCAAGAGAATGCGAAGAGTGTGCAAAGCAGTCATCAAAGCAAAAGGTGGCTACTTTGAAGAACCTACAATATAAGACATAATTTCATTTGTTTCACATTTTTTTGTTAAGTATATAATTCCACATGTGTTAATTCATAGTTTTGATGCCTTCAGTGTGAATGTACAATTTTTATAGTCATGAAAATACAGAAAAATCTTTAAATGAGAAGGTGTGTCCAAACTTTTGGTCTGTACTGTATATACTGTATATATCTGTCTGGTAAGGTGACCATAGCCTGATCAAGAAAGTTTTTAATTTATACAGAAATGAAAAGGCAATTTGCATATTTCAAAATTGTATAACTTTTCACTTTCCAGAAAATAACATTGATCATGTGAAAACGGAGTAACCACTTTACCATTTATTAAAGTTTTTTCCCGCCAACATAAATGAGTAGAAACAAGCAACTTTTCAATTTAGCTCTTTTTAAAAATTCTCTCTTTTCACAAGGACGGAGAGATTTTTATTTCTCTTTTTTACTGCCTATTGTCTAGGTAATACTGCAGCGGTTGCCGATTTTTCTTAGGAACAGCGCTTACAAGCTCTTTGATATAGAGCCTGCAAGCGCTGCGGGAAAGAGCTTCGGTGCCCCTGCAGAGAAGAGACAAAGCTGCCTCTGCTTGTTGCACGGGAAGGTGCCCAGTTCAGGCCATTGGGGAGAGGATGCTGATATTCTGAGCTTTCAGCCATCAGGAGCTCACCCTCCTCTCCAGCAAGCGGGAAGCCTTGAGGCTGGCGAGCAGCACGCTCCTGAAGATTGAGTGTGAGCAACCCCTGTAATGAAGAGCCAGTGCATATTTACATCTTATTCCGCAATATGGCTTGCCTCTTCTGAAATGCTGCCGAATATCGAAATAAGATATTTGCCAGAGACAAGTAGCTTGCTTTTTAAAGGGGCAATTTGCAATAGGCCACAGTGCTGTATTCCCATCTGCATAGGTATATAACAGTGTGAAAAAAATGCATCTACTTTCCTGTCTGCACCTATAGACGTGGGTATATCTGTATAGGACCCATCCTAGGATGACCAGGGCGTTTAGTTTCTGCCATAGGGTGGGTGAAAAGTACGAAATACCATAACTATAACACAGCAGGACATCTGTAGGGAGCATCTCGCGCTCCCATCCCTACACTTTTTTCTTCATTATCGCTGCGCTTGCACTTCGAAGAATATCGACATCTGTCTTGTATGTGACTTTTTATTTGCCTGTTTAAAGGGGTTGTAGGAGATTAGAAAAAAACTGCCCTTAGACATCAGCTTGCCTCTTCACTTCTATAGAGCCGAGCTGCAATACCACAAATGGCCCATGGACAAAAGTGGCGCTGTTTCTAAATTAAAGCAGCCTGTTTTTCTAATTTCCCAATGACCAGCTATATATAATACAAACATTGCCATGGCAGATCTGTGCTAAAATCCATGGGGGTATTAATTACCATGGCTGCAGAAAAGATGTTACCCCATTGCCAGGGGGCCCTTATTTACCTCTAGGTGGCACCGTCCTTATGATCATGCAGGGCAAGGGAATAACGCCACCTAGCGCGGTAGGCACGAATACCGTTGGATACAAAACTTTTGACATTTTGGGCGCTTATCATGACAATGATTTTTGAGAAACGCATAATTATGGATATGGGTCTTCTTTAGCAGTCAGGGCCAATATCTGTGCCGATTATTTTTATACATAACGCAGAATTAAAGGGGGTCTTCCAGTTTTGGAAAACTTATGTACCTCGGCAGAAATTGAAAAAAAAAAAAAAAACAGCAGCTGTGCATTATTCATCCTTGGTCTCCACCGCTGCTCCTGGTGACTCTTAATCAGTATCGCTGTCGTCCCGTCAATAAAGCTGCAGCCAATCACTGAGCTTAGCGGCTCTGCCCGAGTTGACGACACCAGTCGATCAGAGTTCACTGATTTGGCTGCAGGTTTTTGACGTGACATGACGTTGCAGACAGTAACAGACACACCAGGAGTAGTGGTGGAGGCCTGAGTGAAGAGCAATTTGTATCAAAACAAACTACAGCCAGGGGTAAGTTGTTGTTTTTTTTTTTTTTACCAAAACCTGGAGACCCCCTTTAAGCACCTGTGTAGCTCCGATTCCCATAGGACACGCTTTATATCATTGACTACCAGGTAGTCTTACTTTATAACTTGAGTTCATGACATCCTAAACCAGGGTCACTTATCACAAAGAGTCTCCTACTCTCAGATCTGTTGTGGGACGCCATGTTTTTCGCCCTTTCCATGTTTCCTCCCTTCCGATTGGTTTCGGTTTGGCACATTGGTGGTGTAGCTGTGAACGTTTAGGCTGATTTGTAGTGGTGTGACACGTAGGAGGAGATGCTCCTCGCCTGAACATTTTGGAAATTAGTTCAGCCATATATATATATATATATATATATATATATATATATATATATATATATATATATATATATATAGGGGTGCAGCCTCCATTGTGGTTCTACTGCAAGACTCTGGTGGTCTGGAATATGGCACCCGAGGCCTAAAAAAAAGGTCCCTTTAGCCCAGATGAGAAAATTAATACTATGAAAGATCTTGGAGATTTTGCATCCGGGGCCCATAAGATTCCATTTACCCCACACAATACACAAACCCAAATCTCAAAGGGACCCGTCTAATGTCCGAACCACAGGCTTGCATGGTCCCTCATTTAACCAATCAGAGCGCAGCTATCATTTCTTAAACAGCCCTGGTAAAATGAAAGCTGTGCTGTGATTGGTTGCTATGGGAAACAAAGACCATTTTTCCTTCAGGCCTTGGTCCGGTAGCGTGAGGCTATGTGCACACGTTCAGGATTTCTTGCAGAAATTTCCTGAGCAAACAGGACATTTTCTGCAAGAAATCGGCACGCTTTTTTCTCGCGTTTTTGGTGCGTTATTTTTGCGGATTTTTCCGGAGGTTCCCAATGCAATAATATAGTGGGAAATCCTCAGGAAAAAAACACAAAATTAATGAACGTGCTGCGTTTTTTACCGCGATGTGCACAAAAATTGTGGAATGCATTCTAAATGATGGTATGCATAATGTATGCGGGTTTTTTTCGCGTTTTTATAGCGAAAAAAACCAAAAAATCTGCAACGTGTGCACACAGCCTTAAATTTGCATTTTCTTCCTGCTGTTTTTAACATTTTAAGCAAATGCCTATTGGCTTCTTTGTGCCGAATGGAAAAATAACCGCAATGCATCTTCAAATTTAAAAAAAACATAAAATACTATCAAATCTGCAGAGAAAAAGGGAAATACATGAAAAAATTCTGGGAAAAAAAACAACACTTTTTTTTCACGTGTAAATGTGGCCTTAGACTATTTAGATAAATATAGTCCTATACGGAGTTTTATAGAAAACCTGATGGACATTAATGCAAATAAAATAAAAAGTGTCATTGTTACTGATATGAAGTAATTACAGCCAAGCTTTTTTTATTTTTTTCTGGTGCTCCTGAAAATTAAACCTGTGCTTTCATTGGTTGCTGTGAGCAACAACAACAACATTTTTTGGGAGACTCTTTTCATAAATTTCACTTAAAGATATGAGCAAAAGGCGTCTCCTCTTCGTCTTCTCCCCTCTTTCCATGTTTGACAAGTTTCTCCCCATCTATCAAGCACTGGGTGCAGAAAAAGCCAGAGAGGAGCTTCCCAGTTTCCACTTTTCCCCCGAGAGATTTATGAAAAACGATTAGAAAAAGAAAACTGTTTATATTGTCTATATTAACCAATAGCAGTGCAGCTTTCATTTTCTAGGAGCACTGTAAGAAATGAAAGCGGTGCTCTGATTGGTTGCTATGGACGGCAGACATTTTTTCTTTTAGTCGGTACTTACTTCCTTTGTTTTTGTTTTGTTTTTTACACGCCACTGCGTTCTTATTAATGAGGGACACGATTGAGCGTTCATGGGGCTTGTAACTCGAGAACTGCTGACAGGTTCCCTTTAAGTAGGAGGACAAGAGCGGATGATAATGACTCCCCTCCTTTGCATCAGTTAAAACCACAGCAACCATGATTTTTATTACTAGCGGACCCCCCAGGGCTCACAGTCCGTGGGTGGCCCCCTCACCGCAGCACTGCAATCCTCTTACCTTGCCCCTTTTCTGATTAGTAAGGCCATCATACATACGGGCACTCCATAACCATGACGTCGCGCTAGGCCTACTAATTGGAAAAGGCCCCCGATATGACGGCAGATAAGAGGGTCTCTGGCCCAGTGGCCACGGATATGGGACGTGCCAATCTACATGCTCAACTATAGTGGGCACCTATTAATTTTACTGGGGGTCCTGCAGAGTATATATATCCCTCTGCTGTCAGTAGTTATCATTTTGAGATGGTGCACCCGTATTGTACAACCCCATTTATTTATTTTTTTTAATAAAATTAGTGTATTTAATCCGCTCTAAATCATTTCATAGAAAACCTTTGCCCCATTTACCCTTTATAACCTCTGTGTTGCGGCTTCAAAATGAGTCAACTGAGATTCCACCGGTGAGCCCCCCGTTATGACGGTGTGTAGGGGGGAGCTTGCGACTCTTCTATCAGCCTTCTTTTTAGCTCTTTTTAGCTGATTTATGACCATTGACCACATCAAAGTTGACTGTGCAGGGACACGGAATCTGTAAAAGCTAAACGCCTGCAACATTTTTAATGAAACCCAATGGCCCCCCAAAAAAAATTTAGCCCCAAGTTTATGCATTTAAGTAACCAAATATATATATTAAAATAATTTTACCAAAATTGGACATTGACAACCCTGTAGACCCATTATATGGAGACCCAACGGCCCCGTAGGCACTAGACTATTGGAGTCTTGCAGTAGTTCCAGTGATGTGACCCTTAATAAATTGGTCTGGCCCTGGATGGCTGCGCCCAGGATGACCTCTGTGATAACCTGTTAAATCCCTTTAATTACTACTATTTTTTTCCTTTGCTATGTAGCCCATTAACTCTTTGGAGACTCGTTTTCCTTGCTCGGCATGTATTTATGTTTTAATGTAGAAATATTCATGTAAAAAAAAATGTATGAATGGAATTCAATTTGGAAAAGTTTTAATTCTTTAATATACATGAAATTCTTGTAATATTTGAATGTAACATATGTATAAAAAAAAAGACTCAGAAAACACAACTTATCCAAATTAAATGCATTAGCCGTTGCTTTTTTTTTCGTCGTCCACTTATTGACCTCCTGTGTGTTTTGCTGACTAGGACGCCACAGGCTCAGTATTGAAGTATCCCAGATATGTCAGCGCTAAGCTAGGGATGACCTGGATACTTGTATCACGGACAGGTAGGACCAGAATGTAAAGGTGATTATGATATTAGTCTTCATAAGAGCCAGGAAACACTTGCTCATCGTAAATTAGCGCAAGGTGGGAGTCAGGGGGTCCGCACTAGGGCTGCCGGTGCATGGTGCGGTTCTAGAATGCCATTTTTAATGTCGGACAAGACCATGTACCGTATATCGTAAACACTTGTGTATGAAGTTTTCAACATACACATACCTGACTTTTTTATTTTTTTTAAAGCGATTCTTAACTTTGGACATTCCCTATTTTTTAGACAAGGTCCCTTGACAATATGCTGCTCACAAAGTGTTCACATTGAAATATGTGTAATGCAGGGCCTCTAGGGCGAGCGTAATGTGACCTTCTAGTATTGTCGTATAGTAGCTTTAAAGAAAGGGGCGCTGCCTTAAAATTCTACAAATGTATGAAAATTTGAAGCTGGGTGGGATGGGCATAAAATAAGAACCACTAAGTTGCCAAACTTTTGCACAACTTCTTGTACAAAAACATTTTGCAACATCTGAAGGAGTTTTCTTTTCCCATTGGCAAAATGTTTTTAATGAATCAGGACCTCTTTTGATCTACCCTCCACTTTGGTCAGGAGATAAGGAGCACCTGTTGTAACTCGACATTTGTTAACAGGATAGATAAAAGTTTTGCTAAATGCAAAACTCTTGTCGTGGAAAACTAACATCCTAAAGACACCATCCCCACTGTCACACATGGTGGTGGCAGCATCATGCTAAGGGGAGGCTTTTCTTCAGCAGGGACAGGAAAGCTGGCCAGAGTTGTTAGGAAGATGCATGGAGTTAAATAGTGGGAAATCCTGGAGGAAAACCTGTTAGGCTTTGTTCCCACAATGAGTTTTTGGTGAGGTTTTTTTTACGCTGTGTATTTTCGAAAAAATGCAAGTGATCAATTCTTCTTAATGGGTGCAGAAGATCTGCAACATCAAAAACTCACCAAAAGCTCATTGTGGGAACACAATCTTAGAGGCTACAAAAGACTTGAGACTGGGGCGTAGGTTCACCGTTGAGCAAGACAAGGATCCTAAACATCCTGGCAGAGCAACAATGGATGGTTTAGATCAGGGGTGGGGAACCTTTTTCTAGCCGAGGGCCATTTGGAAATTTCTACCAAGATTTGGGGGCCGCACAAAATTGATCACCTTGAAAATTACCCCGGTATATTTATTCAAACAATTAATTATGGTAACTCACCCTTAATGTGACGGCTGGAGCTGTTTTTCTTTGGTGCAGCTGTGAGGTTAGGTGATACTGATCATGTTGCTTCTCACAGCTGCTTTTCCAGGTTTGTGTCAGCCAAGAGAGCAGTCAACTTTTTGTCAAAAGTTTTGTAAATCATTTACATCACATAGGAGATGCTGGGACTGCTGTATATACATCACAGGAGACGCTGAGACCGCTGTATACACACCACATAGGAGACAATGGGACTGCTGTACATACATAACATAGGAAACACTAAGACTGCTGTATATGCATCACAGGAGACTCTGGGGTCATATAAATCACAGGAGATGCTGAGACATTCATCATCGGGGAGGCTGGGGGGAATAGACGTCACTGAGGGGCTATATATATCAGTAGGTAGCATGGACAGCACTGGGGGTATATATGTCCCTGGGGGGAATATACATCGCTGTTGGGGTCACATACATCACTGGGGGCTATATACAGTACTCAGTTGGATATACAGCACTTCTGGGGCAAATGTATCACTGGGGAGTATAAATATCACTTGGGGCACATACAGCTCTGGGGGGATATACAGCACTGGGGGGGACAGGCATCGTCGGGGAGGCACACAGATCACCGGGGGAGCACAATGATCACAGGGGGGCATATCTGGGAAGCACGTAGCTGAAGGGGACAGAGATCACAGGGGAGCACAAATATCACATGTAGGTACATAGCAGGGGCACATAGATCACAGGGGGGCACAAAGCTGGGAGCCACAGAGATCACGGGTGGCACATAGTTGGAGGGCACAGAAATCACAGGGGAGCATATAGCTGGGGGCACAGGGGGCATATAGTTGGGAGGCCGAGAGATCATATTAGGGCACATAGCTGGAGGGGGGCACATAGCTGAGAGTCACAGAAATCACCAGCAGACAGGTACAAAGCTGCCGGCATTCACAGAGATCGCTCTGGACTCTGGCAGCAGCTCCTCTTCTGGGATAGGAGGATGTGAGCGCATTGGATCTTAACCCTGCCCACCCGGATGCTAACCCCACCCACCCAGATGATGTCACCATTCATCTGCAGGCAGGCAGCGTTCTGTAATGAATGCTGCATACCGTGCACATAGCAGTTAAAGGGGCGTCAGCTGACTGGATGGCAGTTAAAGGGGCGTCAGCTGACTGGATATGGCTGCTGCCCGAGGTTTGCAGACTCCAGGGACACGCCTGCAGGCCGCATGAAAAGTCACCGCGGGCCGGAGGTTCTCCACTCCTGGTTTAGATCAAAGCATATTCATGTGTGTGAATGGCCCAGTCACAGTCCAGACCTATATACCATTGAGAATCTGTCACAAGACTTGAAAATTGCTGATCACAGATGCCTCCATCCAATGTCACTGAGCAAGAGCGAGTGTACAAAGTAGAAGGGGCAAAAAGTCACCTCTAGATGGGCAAAGCTATTCGAGACAGACCCCAAAAGACTGCAGCAGTAATCGAAGCAAAAGGTGGTCCTACAAAGTATTGTCTTGGGACTGAATACAAATGCCCGTCACAATTTTCAGATTTATATTTTTAAAATATTTAGAAAACCATGAGTCAATTCCGTTACACTTTACAAATACTTGCTACTTAGTGTTGGTGGAACACATAAAATCCAAATAAAATACATTTGTTTGTGGGTGTAACTTTAAGAAAAGTGTAAAAGTTTGTGGGGTATGAATAATTTTTCAAGGAAAATATATATATCTCTACAGATAGATGGTCAAGGCCAAAAGTTTTGGCACCCTTACAATTGATCCAGAAAATTATTGCAATTAGACATTTATTTCTTTTGTGTGTATTGGAATAACACAAAAAACTAGGAAAAAAAGGCAAATTGGACATCATTCCAGACAGAATTGTTGGCATCCTCAACTTAATATTTGGTTGTAGCCCTGTGGAATAAATAACTGCAGTCGCTTCATACAACCATCAACTGGAATTTTGGACCACTCTTCTGTAAACTTCTCCAGGTCTCTCATATTTGAAGGCACCTTCTCACAGCAGAAATTTTAAGATCTCTCCACAGGTCTTCAATGGGATTTAGATCCCGACTCATTGTTGGCCACTTCAGAACTCTCCAGTGTTTTGTTTCCATCCATTTCTGGGGGCTTCTTGAAGTATGTTTGGTGTCATTGTTCTGTTTAAAGACCCATGACCTATGACGCAAACACAGTTTTCTGGCACTGGGCACTACATTTCGACCAAAAATCCCTTGGTAATCTTCAGCTTTCATGATGTGTTGCACATAGGGCACCCACTACCAAAGGCAGCAAAACAACCCCAAAACATCTGTGAGCCTTCACCACATTTGACTGTAGGTACTGTGTTCTTTTCTTTGTAGGCCTCATTCTGTCAGTAAACAATAGAATGATGTGCTTTACCAAAAAGCTCTATCTTGGTCTCATATGTCCACAGGACTTTTTCCCTGGAAGATTTTGGCTTAGTCACATACATTTTGGCAAGCTGCAGCCTAGCTTTTTTATGTCTCTGTGTCAGCAGTGGGGTCCTCCTGGGTCTCCAGCCATAACGAATCATTTCACTCAAATGGCAATGGACAGTTTGTACTGACACTGATGCACCCTGAGCCTGCAGGACAGCTTGAATTTCTTTGGAACTTGATTGGGCTGCTTATCCACCATCCGGACTGTCCTGCGTTGCAAACTGTCATCAATTTTTCTCTATTGTCCACGTCCAGGGAGATTACCCGACTTATCTAGGGGGGCGTAGCTAAGTGGTTACATGGGTTTATTTGGAGCTCCCAATGGAGTCACGCTTGAGGTACAGGTAGCCAAGTACTACCCTCAGGCAATTCCCGGTACTGCAGCTGCTGACCCCAAGGGTCACACACGCAGACACGGATTCGGGCTCCATTCAGACTACACCGGTTCTGGATCCTCAGGCAGAAAGGATACTGACACGGAATCAGACTGGGTTGGATTTGGAGACTAGTATAACAGTCCTAAGACTCTGAGTACTGAGATAGGTACATGTTCAGGCACTGGCCACACACGAACCAGGTTCAGGAACTGGCCAGACATGGACCAGGGAAGCAGCTTCAAGCCGCAAACAGACCAGAAGAGCAGTTTCAGGAACTGGCAGCACAAGGACCAGGAGTTAAGGTTAGTTCCACACTAACTTCCACGTTGCTTAGGCACCTCCCTATTGGGAAAGTTACCTTTTATACTTAGATGCCCCCCAGCTATTGTCTGGGGGCCAACTAACAAGTGTGTGCGCTGCCCCTTTAAGAACAGGGAAGCTTGCGCACTAGGTGCACTGCTGGGAACTACACAGACACAGGAGATGGTACAGAGAACACAGTTAAGTTGAAATGACCTTTTTTCCACTTTTTTTGTGGTGTTCAAGTACACACAAAGGAAAGTAACGTGTATAACAAAACGTGTAATTGCAATAATTTTCTGGGAGAACTACTTATTTTTTTGGAACGATCTCAAGGGTGCCAACACTTTCGGCCATGACTGTATGTATAGATGGATAGAAATACTCAACATAATGTGCTAATTAGTTTAGTAATCTATCCGTGTAATCAACAGAACTTTGGTTTTCTGATACAGAGCTCCAAATCTCCCACACACACATACTCATTGAATTTCTGACTACATCTCCCCCACACACACTCTGTTCTGCTGTCTACATCTCCCCCACGCACACTCTGATTTCCTGTCTACATCTCCCCCGCACACTCTATCCTGCTGTCTACATCTCCCCTACACACACTGTTCTGCTGTCTAAATCTCACACACACACTTCTGCCATCTACAATCTCCCCCACGCACACTCTGTTCTGCTGTCTACATCTCCCACATACACATACTGTTCTGCCGTCTTCAATCTCCCCCATGCACACTCTCTTCTGCTGTCTACATCTCCCCCACACACACTCTGTTCTGCTGTCTACATCTCCCACATTCACACTCTGTTCTGCCGTCTAAATATCACACACACATTGTTCTGTCTACATCTCCCCCACGCACACTCTGTTCTGCCGTCTAAATCACACACACACACACACACACTGTTCTGTTGTCTACATCTCCCCCACACACACTCTGTTCTGCCGTCTAAATCTCACACACACACACTGTTCTGCTGTCTACATCTCCCCCACGCACACTCTAATTTCCTGTCTACATCCCCCTTCCAAACTGTGATCCACTGAGTACATGCTTCCACCCTTCCTATTATCTCTAACACTGAAAGAAGGGAGATGAGAATCTACGACTGCAACAGGGTAGTACATCTTTAATATAGACTATTCAATAAGTAGGAAAGAAATCATAGAAACGTGTCCATAGCCTTTAACATGTTAATCAAATGTCAGATGATTGCAAATTAATTGCAATGTGGCAGCTAATATTACTGCATTATGTAAATATGTAAATGAGACAGAATTAGAAAGAAGTTCAGATTTACTGAATAGACCAGTGTTTGTGTTTTAGGTGTGACCTGTAACATATTTAGATGTTTCTTTTGGACATCTCTTACAGTCTACAGTGTATATGTAAGGAGGATAAATGAAAATCAAACCAACCTGAAATTCCTAGAAGACGTTGACTTCTTGCGTTTGATCATAAATCGCACAGGTTACAATGAGTTGCAGTCAACTCTATTTACCATCGGTATTCGTTTTATTTTTTTGTCACTAAAAATGTACAAAGCTGCATTTGGTCTGGTCAAACAGGTCTTTCGCTAAAGTTATATTAACATTTCATAAAAATCCATTGTAGACAGATTTAAACAAGGTTGCACAAAGTTGACCCACTAATCTTGTTATTCGGTAACATATGAGGATTTTACAAATTTCAGTTCATATATTTTGTTTTTTTTTGTTTTTTTTACCCATATTAAAACATGATATGATTTTTTTCCCGTTAATAAGAAGACTTTGGGACCCCGTGGACGTTTCCCAGCAGTGTTCAGCATTGTTTGAAGTTTTGCAGATGATGTTTCTTGACCATCTGGTTTAGATCAAAGTGGGCAATAAATCTCAAGCCCAAACTGATGTACAGTCACATTGGCTTTCATACGAGAACCACTATGTATAACAAATTGGATGCCTGTGGTTGAGATTATTGAGGGGTTAGTTTCCACAAACCAGTCGATCAGCCATCTATCGGTT
This sequence comes from Ranitomeya imitator, assembly GCF_032444005.1. Classification (NCBI taxonomy): domain Eukaryota; kingdom Metazoa; phylum Chordata; class Amphibia; order Anura; family Dendrobatidae; genus Ranitomeya; species Ranitomeya imitator. Next base: position 37,481,835 of record NC_091286.1, on the reverse strand, counting down.
TACGTTCTACCAATGTTTCACTTTTTGCCTTAGGTCCCTCTGCGCCCTTCCTATATGTATACGTAATATATATGTACAGTATATATTTAGTACAGTACAGCAAGCCTTCTTTCAGCCTGGAATATAAGCCTTTTATTATGAGAATTCCTTATTGATGTGTCCACCAATTTAAAGGAGCAAAGACTAATTAATAATTTGCTTTATGGAAAATTTTGTAAAGAAAACAATTTGCGTACCGTAATTTAGAGTGTGTTGCATATGCATACATCAAATGTGCATATTAATATATCATTTGTAGTATATATGAATGGAAATCTATTACATTTTAGAGGATTGCACATCTGGGTTTTTTTGAAAAAATAAAATTTCCAAAGTGAAAATTTTCACATTTGAAAAGTTGACTTTTTAGAAGAAAAAAAAGTCCTGTATAGTCCTGATGTTCAGCTGACCGTGGCCACTGCTGGGGTCTTGTCTCCTCCATCTCCTTCGGTGTTTTCCACCTGGTTCTTCTTACCCAAACTTTTCAGCATTCCTAAGAAAGATGCGACAGTCTCTTGCAGGCTTTTCTCTAACAGCCAGCCTTCACTTTCACATTCAGGATCTTCGGGGTTTGCTATGCTGTCCAAGCTGGTATGCAGGTAACGGAGACCAACCATGTCGCCCATCTGCAAAATAGGGTCAACCAAAAGCTCATGAGTAAAGGAGAAATGTTCCACAAGACATATGCAAGACAATGGTCTTTATTCTTGTGTTTTTGACTGCAAACATGGCATAGTATTAAAACATTTTTTTTAAAAACAACAATGAAAACCTTGCAGACCCCATTATAAGTCACTCAATTCTACTTTGAGAATGGATCTACCACACCAGACCTTACTCTGTTAAGAATGAAAGATACGGAACCTGATCTCTCTCATTGACTACATGGAGGGTGGGGCGGGGGTACACATCACTGTGGATATAGGCCCTGCCACTAGTAAACTGACACTAGGTAGAAAAAAAAACAACATTAACTCTGGCTGGTGGGCTATACCCTTTCCACGGACACTGGGCAAAATTCCTTTGTGAGTCTTCTCTTGAGTCAGCACACCTTGCGGCCTATGCCTTGGACAATTGTCACGGCTTGTTGCGCCATTTGGCAAAGATCGTGGGCTACATATCCAGCATTAAAAAAAATGCTGTTTCCAGTCTTTTCCTTTGTTGGAGACACTGACACACCCTCTACCTCCAAGACTTCCTTCACATTAAGGTCTTTCCCCACTCAAAACATTTTCTTTGATTCGTGGAATTGGTGTTCATCTTATAGAATAGAGATCTTCTCCCTGACACAGATTTTTTAAATTTATTCCCTCAGAAGGCTCTAGCACACGCATCTGCTTTGTTTGAGCAATCCACATCCTCCAGCTCCAATGAGTTATTGTTTTGGTTCCAGACTCGAATGGTTCCAGGTTTATAAATCCAACCTGTTCACTGTTACAAGAAGGACAGCTTGGTAATACTCTTTTTGCAACTGAAGAGGCTCAACAGATTTGTGCAGTTTAGAAGATTTTTTAATAATAATAATATAATAATCTTTATTTATATAGCGCAAACATATTCCGCAGCGCTTTACAGTTTAACAGTTTCAAACACAAAAGTCATAAGTAACAACGTTAACAATACAATAATTAAAGCAAAATAAGACGACCCTGCTCGTGAGAGCTTACAATTTATGAAGTTTCTTCGATCTGTAGTAGTTGCATCACTGGAGCTTCAGGAGTTCCTCTCCAGTGGACCTACATGTGCGTATCTTCACATCCCCATTCTAGGTCTCACCAATGATTCCTTTGCTTCATCTCTAGTTTGTTGCCCTCTTTGTTCCCAACATGGCACTTCTCCATGCCAGGGGGTAGCAATCATTCTCTAAGTGAAAGTTGTTCTGGTCAAGACTCCCTTTTGCGAGGAGAATCGCTCCTGTCTTCAGATCTCCTTAGACTACCTGTAACTTTGGTTGTATCCTGAACTGGTAGAAGTCATGCCATTTCAGCACATTAAATTCCTGGGAACTATCTTTGACACTTGTTGTTGTTTTTTTCCAGACAAAAATTCCTGTCTTCCGTTAAGAGTGTAATATCTATGGACAGAAACCTTGCACTCCATCCACTTCTTCATTAAGGTCCATGTCATGATGGGCCCAGTCTTCCAAGCAGTCTCCTATGCCAAGTTTCACTTGCACTGTAGTAAATGTAAGGGTTTACCAGGAGAGATGTATATGTTAAACCTCTGATCCAAGTGAGCACATGGACCTCAGGAGTTTGTCCAGCTTCCAGAAGACTTGTGGAATCTTGGTGACTAGGACTAACTGGAAGCTCAGCAGCAAACAGATGGAGTGGAACCCAGCAAGGATGGATCAGAGTTGAAACACAGTACTACAGATAATGAAGCAAACCAAACATGGAACACTAGAGTCTGAAACCCAAAAACGTGTGTGTGTGTGTGTGTGAATGAGCTTTAAACAAGTCTAGGGAGATAATGTAATTGATCCACGCCAGGCAATCTGCAAAACCAGATGTGGAGCACTACAGAGGGCAGCAGATCCAGTTGAAGGGAGCAGAGCCCAGGTCAGGTGTGTAACTTCTATTCTGTCTCTCTACAGCCCGTTAATTTCTTGGACTTCTGCATCCAACTCCCTGTTCTAGTTCACAGTTGCTGCTCTGCTTCACGGCAGCTCCTTCCTCAATTGGCAAATGGTGACAACAAAGGTCAATTTCTCAAGCTGGGGAGTGGTATTGGGTCTTTAGAATTCAGAGCAGTTTTGGCTCTAGATCACTCTTGTGCAAAGAAGAGTTGTCTTCTCTTACACTGGTCCCTCCTTCTCGAGGACAACGCTGAATACAAACAACTTAACTGTAGTGGTTGGTCTATGTGAGCCATCAGCAGGAAACAAGTGCATTGGCCTCGAGGAAAGCTACCAGAATCCTTCAAACTACTTTCCTCGAAAATTGAATTTCTAGCGGTGACCACCTCCATTCACAGTGTTTTCAGAGCTTATGCTCTTTGTCCCTTATCCCTCATACCCCATCAAGACAAGATGGCCTTATGCCCTATAACATCACTTTTCCCAAAAGTGATCTCAGTCTTCCACCTGAACAAAGACATCTTCTCTTGCTTTTTCTCTTCCTTTGCCCATCCCTTTAAGTGTTCTCTTCACCAACTGACCATGGTCAGTGTCATTGGGATCTACTTATCCAGAATCGGAATAGAAGCCTGGCTTTTTAATCTTCTTTTCGATAGACTGTGCAAGGGCTTCCTGTCCTCCATCGTGGGTTAGATCTGAGATTCTAGAAGCCTACAAGGGTAGAGCGTAGAGTTACCGTTAATCCCATGAGGGTGTTTGGGACTTTCTAGGTGATCAGGCATAATGCTTCCACTTTCCAGGTCTGCAAGGCTGTCACCCGAGCTTCTGTTCACATTTTTGCCAGACTTTATGCCACGTGTGGTCTCTGCCAATGAAAGCTGGAGAGTAAGATGTTGCAGGAAGTCGACATAGTTAGCCCACCAGATGGAGGGAACAATTTTTTTGACAAGCTGTCAGCCACATTCTCGTAGAGTTTATAGCCACAGTACTGTTTCACAATGTATTCAACAAAAAAGTGATTTTATGGTGTGGAGAAGAATCCATTCTTAAATATATACAGGCTCTTCTCACAAAATTAGAATATCATCAAAAAGTTAATTTATTTCAGTTCTTCAATACAAAAATTGAAACTCGTATATCATATAGAATCATTACTAACAGTGTGATCTATTTCAAGTGTTTATTTCTGCTAATGTTGATGATTATGGCTTACAGCCAATGAAAACCCAAACGTCATTATCTCAGTAAATTAGAATACTTTATAACATCAGCTTGAAAAATGATTTTAAAATCAGAAATGTTGGCCTGCTGAAATGTATGTTCAGTGAATGCTCTCCATACTTGGTTGGGGCTCCTTTTGCATCAATTACTGCATCGATGCGGCGTGGCATGGAGGCGATCAGCCTGTGGCGCTGCTGAGGTGTTATGGAAGCCCAGGTTGCTTTGATAGCAGCCTTCAGCTTGTCTGCATTGTTGGGTCCGGTGTCTCTCATCTTCCTCTTGACGATATCTCATAGATTCTCTATGGGGTTAAGGTCAGGCGAGTTTGCTGCCAATCAAGCACAGTGATACTGTTGTTTGTAAACCAGGTATTGGTACTTTTGGCAGTGTGGACAGGTGCCAAGTCCTGCTGCAGAATTTAATTTCCATCTACAAAAAGCTTGTCGGCAGAGGGAAGCATGGAGTGCTTTAAAATTTCCTGGTAGACGGCTGCGCTGACTTTGGTCTTGATAAAACACAGTGGACCTACACCAGCAGATGACATGGCTCCCCAAACCATCACTGATTGTGGAAACTTCACACTAGACCTCCAGAAGCTTGGATTATGGCCTCTCCACTCTTCCTCCAGACTCTGGGACCTTGATTTCCAAATGAAATGCAAAATTTACTTTCATCTGAAAACAACACCTTGGACCACTGAGCAACATTCCAGTTCTTTTTCTCTTTGGCTCAGGTAAGACATTTCTGAAGTTGTCTATTGGTCATGAGCAGCTTGACACAAGGAATGTGACACTTGTAGCCCATGTCCTGGACACGTCTGTGTGTGGTGGCTCTTGAAGCAATGACTCCAGCAGCAGTCCACTCCTTGTGAATCTCCCCCAAATTTTTGAATATCCTTTTCTTAACAATCCTTTTCAAGGCTGCGGTTATCCCGGTTGCTTGTGCACCTTTTTCTACCACACTTTTCCCTTCCACTCAACTTTCCATTAATATGCTTGGATACAGTACTCTGTGAACAGCCGGCTTCTTTAGCAATGACCTTTTGTGGCTTCCCCTCCTTGTGGAGTGTCAATGATGGCCTCCTGGACATCAGTCAAGTCAGTAATCTTCCCCATGATTGTGGAGCTACTGAAACAGACTAAGGGACCTTTTAAACACTTAGGAAGCCTTTGCAGGTGTTTTTTGTTAATTATTCTAATTTACTGAGATAATGACTTTTTGGGTTTTCATTAGCTGTAAACCATAATCATCAACATTAACAGAAATAAACACTTGAAATAAATCACTCGGTTTGTAATGACTTTATATAATATGAGTTTCACTTTTTGTTTTGAAGAAATGAAATAAATTAACTTTTTAATGATATTCTAAGTTAGTGTGAAGCACCTGTAGATATAAATCAGTAGAGAATGACCTAGTATTGAGATGTCTATTCGCAGTATAATGTTATAAAAAAATAATATATCTAAGAAAATGTAATATATCTTAACTTTTTGAAAATACAAATATGACATCCATTAAGCATAAAGTATTGGCCTAAAGCGTGATTCCAGGTAAACAGAGCACATAGGGCCAGATTCATCATGCAGCTTTCGCCAAAATTCTGGTATAAAACTTGTTGAAATGTTGCAAAACTTTTGTACAACTCAAAAATGCACAAAAATGTTTGCTACTTTTGCTTTTCTTTTTTTTTTTGAAAGAGCTACAGCCAACTCTGCCATTTTTCTTGAAAGTTGGGAGGAACTGGATGAGGTGTTGATAAGCACACCCTAAAAAATCATTATAATTTATGCCACAAAAATGACCCCTGACTTGCGTACATTTATGGCGATTGCACATCGCTGTTGAAGAACGCCTTTGAATAAATTTTGTGCATCTTACTTGAGTGTTCTCTTAAGTATTTGGTGCAGATATTTTTGCAAGATTTCTGCATCGCTTGGCAGGAAAAAGGCAGCGGGAAAAAAACACGCTTTTTTTTTTGCAATTTTTTTTACTTTGTGTTTTTGTGCAGATTTCCCCCCACTTATTAGTATTGGTGAAATTAAAGTATGGGGGAGGGGCATAAACACCTTTGGCTGAAAATGTTATTTGTGTATGTGTAACTGTTATAAATTTAATAAAAATGTACTTGACTTAAAAAAAAGTATAGGTGAAATCTGCGGCAAAACCGTTGAAATAATTGACGTGCTGCAGATTTAAATCTACAAGTCACAAATAAGCAATGTGTGCACGAGCCTTCAGGATTCTCATTTACTTTCATTTTGACATCATTAAGTTTACGTTAAACAGTTTGAAATGAGTTGGATACAGTCCTAGGAGACCTCAGAGTGTTACACACATATTTTCTGGGAGTATTTATGGTTCATAGTGAATTGATTTTTTTTTTACATTTGGCAAAGCAGATGAATATGAATTTCGAACGATTTTCTTATCTCTAATATTTATTTCTATTTTTGCCATATTGCATTGTCATATTTTGGCCTTTTTGATAAGCTAAAAATGTGTAAAAAATGTAAACGTTCACAGAGAGCATGTGCAGGATCTGGCATAGCCTCAGTCAGAAATGTCTCTTGGGTTACATTGAGACATATCAAATTTGCTGCAGATTTTCAGTCTTCAAACAGAAAATCTGCAGAGGAATAGAGCAGTGGCAAAATGGATAAAATTTAAACGAATGTCATCCACATTTCGAAAAAATTCTGCATGAGAAGTCAGAATCTGTAATAAAACCCAATTGAGGCCGAAGATGCAGATAAGATGCAAACTCTACCATTCTCAAAAATAGAAAAATAAAAAAAAAAACAAAGCAAAAAAGTACTCGACTTCTGTCCATTGGCTCGTACCCACCAGCCTGTGCACACCCGGGCCTCTTGTGAAGAGGTCTCGTGACGTGACCACTGACTGTAGCAGCCTCTACGTCAAGAGACATCAGTATGGCAGGCGGGGTGTTCAGAGATCTGCATGGGACCAGAGAGCCTTAGGAGCGAAAGGAAAGGGAAATCAGCAACAAAGTCCATACAACCCGGAGCTATCCTGCGTTTATTACATATCCAGCAGAAATGCATACATTTTTATTATGAGTTTAATTAATTATACATGCCCTAAAATGATGCTACTGAAAAAAAATACAACATAATGGTAAACCTAGCTACATTACATAAAAAGGTATGGCTCTCTGAATGTGGCTTGAAAAAAACATTGCCAAAATAGCAAGTACTAAAAACATAAATATCCTCTACATGAGAATTTAAATCTAGATGCACAACAATGTTCTAACTCTGTTTCTCTTTTACCTCCATTAGCCAGACGAGTAAAACCAGAGCCCCCATAGAGCTCATCATGCTGGTGTAGTAATTGAGCAGAGCTTCCTTACAGCCCCTGTTCCACAAGTTCAGTTCTTCCGTCTGATGGTCGTAGCTGTAATGGGCACTGTTATTGGTCACCTGCATCTGGATGCATGGTCGGGGCGAGCTGGGGTTGCAGCAGCTGAAGGGTACTCCATCAATCAAGAATTTGCCGTCCACATTACTTTTAATACGACTGCAATGAAAAGAAATAGAAAATGAGCAAAACACTGCAACACAGTAATGTTATATGAGACACGTAACCATCATTATTATCCTAGTCAGTGGAAATATAGGGGCCGTGGAGACACGGGGGGTCGGCACCCACCCAGGTCCGCTAGCCGAAACCACATGGACCAGGGATCATCCCGCCTAATGCCTGCTCTCCCGATAACGTGGGCATAACACTACTTAGACGACACAGAGTGAGGGTAAAACAGTGTGGCAATGCTTTATTGAACAACAAAACAGGCAGATAACACAAAGAACAGTCCCAGCAACATTCCCCAACATGATGCACATTAGAGTCCCACCCTTCTGCTGACCTGCCGGGATAATGGCAGATGTTACGTCAGAGCTCCCAGGGTCGGCTACCTCACCTGTAGTACACACACACAGAGAAGGTAACGACAAGCGTAGGAAGATGAAAATCCATTTTGTCCATACAAAGTACAAGGCCAGTTGACACGAGAGTCACAACCTGGCTTATCCGAACATCTCCTTGGAGCCAGACGACCAGCGGGTCCCAATGCTAGCTTTCTCCAAACGTATCCATGGTCCAGCGATGGTCAATGGAGCAGATCTGTATTCTTCCAACCGGAGCCAAAAACCCCTAGGTTGTTTCCTGTAGAATGATAGATCCATGTACCTCGTGATGGTGCCATGATATTGGCTGCAGTCCTGTCTCTGGTCCTTTGGATTTATATGTCTTGGCAGAATCTCTGGCTGTCTCTCCCCAGTCTCTCTTTCTCAGAGTCTCTTTATACAAAGGCATGTTACCTGTTTTTAGATTTGCCCTGTGTCCTTCAGTCCAGCCTCATAGATAAGGGAAACAATGGTGATGACATCAAATAGTTACTTGATTATTTAATCTATTTGCATAGTTTTTCCCTCTCTGCTTTCGAAATCAACAAACTGGCTCCATAATACAATGCATAATTAGCATATCAGCAAACATCATTAGTCATCAAAGATAAGCGCACACTATATTATATGAAATATTAGCTTACAAGTCACTATTATAGGCTTACACAAGCAAAAGTATAGATAACAGCATATTCTTGGTTTGCTAAAAATAGTCATCTGGGTAATTAAGATATAATCTGGTTTCTTCACCGTGGCCCATTCATCAAACAGTTTGCGACAGAGTTCAGGCACAACTCTTAGTGGTCTTTTTTAAATGACACGGCAGCTGAAAATGCAACAGTTTCATTAAACATTTGGTTAAAAACAGTTAACGCGTTTTGCCAGAGAACAGCCTTCTTCAGTTGACCTCATGGTGGCTTAGAGTCATGGTTGTGATGTCTGCCTGTCTTAATGTGGATATGCAGAATTAAAAACAAAACATGGCTTGTTTCTTGGGTTGTCTCTGGCCAGGTATGGCGCTGTTTTTGGAAAAAAAGTTATGTTTTTTTAAAAACATATATCCCCTTTAACACACATCCTTCATGATCTAATGCATAATGGCACGAAGTACTAAGATGTCTAATGATCAATTACCAGTATTGGCGCAAATCGATTTGCAGCCTAGTCCATCAGCCACATCAGCAATCTGTGGTTAATGGAGGGAGCCATAAGAACTGCCTCTTATCTGATGGCATCCATTGCTCTTCTTTTGATTTGCCTGTCTGGCATAAAGTTACTTTGATACGCATGTCACATCAGGCCAGCTAATCAAATAAAGAGCTGCGGATAATTGCAGGTAAGAGGCGGTTCATGGCTCCCATCCAACAACTACAGATTACTAAAGTGATTGATGGACCGAGTTCTGAGAATTGATTGGAGCCAACTCTATCACTTACCTCTTCTTTATGAGACTATGAAATCACAGAGTAAGTCTCATCTAATCAGTATATCATATTCTAAGTTTGACACTTGCTATGTGGACTCTAAATCTATGATGACGCATTTTTTACCTTGAACTTCAGATCAGAGTTTCTTCATCATGATACCATTGATTCCTTTCCATAAAGTTACTGAACCGCCGCACAACCTGCCCTACCCTCTCCTAGTGTTTCATCACCCATCCCCTGCAGACTGTGAGCCCTCGCGGGCAGGGTCCTCCCTCCTTATGTACCCGCGTGCCTTGTTATTTGCTCATGTTTAATGTATTTGTCTATATTTGCCCCGTATTCACATGTAAAGCGCCATGGAATAAATGGCGCTATAAAAATGTATAATAATAATAATGTGGTAGACAGAATACAGCAGTACTACTGATTTTCAATATTTTTTCTTGAGTAATCTGATTCACACATAACATAAAAAATATCCCAAGGGTGATGATTCTGTAAGAAACCAGAATTCTTTTTCTCAAACATGCCCTTTAAGAAAATAACCACTGCCTAGACCCCATACACATTAGATAAAATTCAGCTGATTTTGGTGATTGACCCATCATTTAGTGTGTATGGAGACCTCCTAACTCTTCCCAGACAGATCATTTCATCTAATAATTAGATGACGACGAGCTGGAATGTCTCCACCACTGAAAGACGGAGACAACATGGAGAAGAGAAGAAAGAGAACAACTCCAATCAGAGAAGATGTCACTTATAAGGTACCTTAGGTAAATATTTATTTGTGATACTGGTTGAACCTCATCAGTACTGTGGTTCCTGTATGACATATATAGAGATAATGGTGTGCACTCAGGTCAGGGACAGGGAGGTGCTGGTAAAACAGACCATGTGGTCTCGTAAATCATATAGGAAGAAATTACCACACACTCAAAACTTGGTATGATGCAAATAGGTATATGCCAGGTTTATTGAAATGAACAAAAAGAGGGTGCCACATAGAAAAATTTGTTGAAAGAAACCCAACGTTTCGACCCTCCCGGGTCTTATTCATGGGGTTACTTTGATCCTTTGGTAAATATACATAAAAGTGGCAATGGTAGAGAGTGGGCGAACGATCCCTTTAGAGCATATCCTGTCACTTGCTGTAGGGCCAGTAAAGGCCTGTGTGTCCCGGGTGGATGAAGCTTGAAATGGAATGGCCTTCACATTTAGGAAGGGCCTGTAATGACGTGTTCCAGGATAAGCGGTGCTTAAGCGGCACAGTGGTGCTGTAGTGGGACAGCACAACTAGCAGGGCGCGGGAGTGCCTCTTATCCTGGAACACATCATTACATGCCCTTCCTAAATGTGACGGCCACTCCATTTCAAGCTTCATCCACCCGGGACACACAGGCCCTTACTGGCCCTAGAGCAAGTGACAGGATATGCTTTAAAGGGATCGTTCGCCCACTCTCTACCATTGCCACTCTTATGTATATCTACCAAAGGATCAAAGTAACCCCATGAATAAGACCCGGGAGGGTCGAAACGTTGGGTTTCTTTCAACAAATTTTTCTATGTGGCAACCTCTTTTTGTTCATTTTAATAAACCTGGCATATACCTATTTGCATCATACCAAGTTTTGAGTGTGCGGTAATTTCTTCCTATATGGTTCCTGTATGACAAACAGTCTTATGATGACTGTTAACAACAACTCCCAGTATCTCCTTACCTTTGGTATGGTGATATTGCGAGGTATAGGTTCATGCGATACAATGGTATATTTGGCTGTCCTGACATTAAACTGGATCGCTGTACTGAGCTTGATGATGTATTCATGTAATAATGGTGGTTCTGGTGATGTATTTATATACTGATGGTGGTTCTGATTATATAAATATTTACTGATGGTGGTTCTGGTGACACATTTATGTAGAGATAGTGGTACTGGTCATGTAGTCATGTACTGATGGTGGTTCTGGTGTTCTATTCCTGTATTGATGATGATTCTGGTGATCTATTCCTCTAGTGATGATGGTCTGGTGATGTATTACTGTACTGATAGTGGTTATGGTGATGTATTCATGTACTGTTATTGGTTCTGATCCTGTACACATGTAGTAATCCATAAACTGTCAGATAACATGGCACACATAGCTTTGTTAAAATATTGTGCCGTTTGGCAAGTAGTGTGCAGTCTTAACTCACTTTTTCCCTGAGGAAGCTGCTCTGTTTTGCAGCGATATGAGTGGGATTTTCCCACTGATCCCTCATTGGAGCCATGGGTCTTGTAATATGCGTTTTCTATTGATTATTTTGCATGTGATTTAAATACCAACTTATTTGCGTTATCCTTTATGCATACTTTCCCACGGTTCAATGCATGCACACTTGCTGACTGATTTCACTATTCTGGTGCTCTTTATATATGTTTACATCTACGGTATATTCCAAATCAGGGCTGGTTACTACATGTTCAGACATATTTAACTTCTTACAGCATACTGTGGAAGATATTATCTTGTGGTTTTGGACTTGACTATTATTATCGATTTTACTCAAAGACCCATTAGGGCCTCTACGGTCATATTGGTATGTTATTGATTGCATATATTTCAATTTAGAGGTATCTTACAATAATGTTATATACTTATTATTGTTGCATTTCATTGTTGTACAGTGATTTATACATATCTATGGGGTTGTCATCAGGGGCATACATAGAAATCATTGGGCCCCATAGCAGATGTTGTCATTGGGCCCCTCCTCCCCCCCAAAAAACAAAATTATAATATTCTGCAGGCACAAAAGAGCATATCTCATAACTTTGCAGCCTTTACAAAGTAATTTTCCTCTTATTGAAGCCCTAGATTCCCCTTTCACTACACCCGTAAAGTATGATGCCAAAAAGTGCCACACAGGCACTGTATGATACCCCCAGAGTGAATTCCTCCACAGTAACCTCCACAGTAACCTCCACACGCACAGTATGGTTACCCTACTGTACCTTACCTCAACTCCCGCGGCAAAGTATGGTGACCCCAACACAGTATGATCCCCCAACTGTGACCCCCCCTACAGTATAATTGCCTCACACCTCACCACACTGTATAATGGCCCCCATTAGCCCTCCACACAGTATGATGGGCCCAATGCAAACCTTCACAGTGTATAATTGCTTGAATACAGTATAATAGCCCCCAAATAGCCCTCCATAAAGTGTAAAGGCTCCCACACAGCTTTTCAAATATTATATTGACTCCCACATAGCCCTCCAAATAGTATAATGCCCCCTACATAGCCCTCCAAATATCATAATGGCCCCACATAGATCTCCATATATTATAATAGCCCCCACATAGTCCTCCATATAGTATAATGCACCCCCATACTTATCCATATAGTTTAATGCACCCCATAGTCCTCCATACAGTATATTGCACTCCCCATAGCCCTACATACAGTACAGTGCACTCGCAATAGTCCTCCATATAGTATAATGCAATCCATAGACCTCTATATAGTGTAATGCACTCGTCATAGTCCCCCATACAGTATAATGCACACTATAGTCCTTCATACAGTATAATGCACACTATAGTCCTTCATACAGTATAATGTACACTATAGTCCTCCATACAGTATAATGCACTCCTCACAGTCCTACATATAGTATATTGCAATCCATAGTCCTCCATACAGTATTATGGCCACCACAATAAAAAAAAAACAATAATCATCTCTCCTTATTGTTGTCCCGCTGCTCTGGACTCTGCAGTGAGCTTCTGAAGTGCACACAAAGCAAACGCCATGAAGTGACTTCATCGCGCTCGCTGCGCTGAAACATCAAACGCTGAGGAAGAATGATGGAAGAGGGAGCATCAGCTGAACATTTGAACGTGTGATGACAGGCGGGGGGCCTGGTGCCGGTGCTGGCACTGGCCCCCCTTGGCTCACGGTTATATGATATGGTTCTTGTTATATGTTCCTTTACTTATGGTGGCTCTTGTAATGTATTCCTGTACTGATTTTGGTTATGGTGATGTATTCATGTATTGTTATTGGTTCTGATCCTGTACACATGTTGCAATCCATAACCTGTCAGATAACGTGACACACAGCTAGGTTAAAGTATTGTGCCATCTGACAAGTTAAGGGTTACTACATCTGTATTTATGTTCTGACTATTAGTTATAAAATTAAGCACTGTAGCATGCCAATCCTCAATGTCAGATTTCGGCTTTGCTTGCTGGTTCCAGAGGTCATCATGTGACCACTCATATGCGAGTTTCATAATTACGGTCGCATGTCAACTATCTTCTCTTCTCAACGAAACAGCGGCAGTAGTTTTTTTTTACTGAACATTAATAGAATTAGGAAGAGAAGCTCGTGGGCTCATGACTGTGTGAACATTACATATGAGTGGTTACAAGGTGACTACTCTAACCGCTTAAGCTGTGTACAGGAGAGCAGCGCCAAAATGAATTTTTGCCCCAATGCCAGAAAATGTAGATTAATTTCTGACATACAGAATTTCACCTCCTTCCTCTGTCTCCTTTAAGCCAAGTAGGTGGGAAGGTGCTCTAATCTGCTTGGCCATGCCAAGGGTGCACCGAGCTACTGTGCTTGGTTTGAACAGTCATTTTATGATGACAGATCCATTACAACTGTTTTGACTGGCTGGACGGTAATCAGAGTGTCGTATTGCATGAACTGCCGGTGATCTGGTGTAATTTTGTGGTTCTGTTTTCTGGATGTTTATCTAGACTGAAGTCAAAATGAGAATTTGTAAACTAATCTGGCATACAAGGTTTGCAGAAGAATAAGATTTTGGCATATAGCAGAGTTGTGATTTGCCAACAGTTGAACTGGGCATTAATAGATCTGGCTTATCTCAAACCTAGGAATGAAGTGGCATGGTGAGCAAAAGAAAAAGTAACCTGGTACATAGCAGAACTAGGGTAGAAGTATCCTGGCACCAGGGTGATATCGAGAAACGTCAGCATTCCTCAAAGAATCTTACAATGGGCCCAACTCCACTATAAAGGTCATATCGATCTTATTTCTGTCATCCCTTTATCCACAGCATTCACTAAGGATGCATTCACATGGCATATCTATCGGGAACGAGCATTCTTAGGAATGCATACAACAACAAAAGATCAAAACGCTTGTTCATCGGACTGAAACGATCTTTTGGCTTGCTTAAAATAATCATCATTCTCGGCAGCACATCACGCTGAGTTAACAGAACGTGCTGCCGAGAACAATAAAAGCCTGGACACACATCCTGTGTGCATCATAAGCACAATCAGCCTGTGTAGACGGTCCTACGTGACCGCCAATTGGCAAACATGTAACTGAGCCACTTAGTAGTTATGGATCTATTACTTTGTCTCCTAGTCATTAAATCGTCATATAAAGACACAGTCCATATTCTTTCCATTAACTTTGGCTCCTCTTTTTATCTCAGCGCTGCACCTGATCTTAGGCAGGACAGGAGTGTGGAAATAGAATATTTGGGTAAGATAAAGAAGTAGATTTAGACATAAATGAGCCACGAGGTAGACATTCCCATATAGCTAATAGCCTATACGTGCTTCCGCCTTGTCATGACCAACCGTAGTTTATGTTTGGAAAAAAAACAAAACAATCACCCATAGGTTGAATTATTTGCAATAAACATTTAGAATAACTCAAGCTAAATCATACTCTTTAAGTAGCTGTGCACTCTTGTTTGTCAACAGCTGTTCCTCCCGACTGTTTTCGGCGTGCTCGAATAATATGTTCGAGTCCCCGTAGCTGCATGTCTCGTGGCTGTTCAACAGCTGCAACCTATTCAGGGATTGTCTATCAAACAGGCAATCCATGCATACGTTGCAGCTGTCGAACAGCCACGAGACATTCAGTCGCGGGGACTCGAACATAGTATTCGAGGATGCCAAAAACACTCGGTTAGCACCCAAGCATACTCCGATAACACCTTATACCAGCACCCTCGCCCATCACTAATGTCCAATCCTTCTTTTCCCTGGTGGCCCCCATGCAAATTAGATGGTCGTTAGATCCTGCTGTTAATAAGGTCTTCAAATCATAATTACCTATTATATTTGGGCACCTTAAAGAGGACTGGTCATTCACCATTAATATGCATTTTTTAACCTCTTGTAACTGATGCTGTTCTTATAAATCTGGTGCTATATATTTTTTGTATCTGCACCTCTCTGTTCCTGAGATATGGCGCGCTCTTTTCCCTGTGTATAAATCCAGTCTTTTTAGCCAACTGGCCATAGTCATCAGTAAGACACCACAATGAAGGGTTGAAGACCACTTGGATTACCAAATTAGATCTACATACAGAAAAGATGGAGACCGTATCTCAGAAATGAAGTGGCACAGGAACACAATAAAAACAACGCCAGATTCAGGAGAACACCGGCATTTGCACCAGGTAAAAAAAAAAAATGACATATTTATGGAAAGCGACTGGTCCTTTTTCAGTGAGACTCGTACAGCTCTGATTGATAGATGTTGGCCAAACGAGCGTTCACCCAACAGCTACAGTGTGTCAGTCGTATGGAGTCCTTTAGATCTTGACGTGGGTTGTCTTTGACCTTATCTACCTTATGTCTCATTCCTGGCTTTGTCACCTGTTTTTTGCTCTCCTCTTTGAATTTTTACATAAACCTGTAAGTTTGTTTTTCCCATATCTGACAAATCCTGTGTTCTTACCTACACACAACTACGCTTATACTGTCTGCATCCCGCCACCAACCCGATACTGTCATGGAGAACCCTTCCAGCGGCTTCCCTGCAGAAATGCAAAAAATGATCCAAATGACAACACCATGGAAATGATGGAAAATGGTGAAGTTAAAGTAATTGTGTGTTGAATCGCATGGGCTTAGAAAGACACAACAGCTATTGTTTTGTCACAGAATCAAGGCTTCATCATAGCAACAAAAGCATAGCTAAAAATAGCAAACTTTATTAAAATATCACAAAAATAGTCACTTAACAAATGCAAACCACATATCGACAAGTGTGAACCAAATAAAACAAGACGATCATGCCAAACTAGGATTTTGTTTTTCGTTGTTCTCCTAGGTAAAGATCGCGAGCATTCCCAATGTAGGCTACTCGACAGGTATATATTCGCATACGTTGGCCAGTGATTCTCAGTGTAAAAACAAGTATACTGCACAGTATAGGTTTCTTTACTATGTCCCTCCATTGGATGATGCTTTCAGATACTGTGAAATAAAAGGTACGCCAACATTTACTGATCGCGCATAACTCCACTCTTTGGGGATTCGAGAAGTAACTCCAACTGAGAAGTTTTTAAGAATTCATTTTACGGCTGGTGAGAATAAGAGATGCAAAGTTTGTGATTTGCAGCAAACTCCAATATTTAACGGAGTGTTCTTTTTTTATACTCCTCGTGAATATAGATATTCTGTGTATAAATTTAGGTGTTTCTTAAGACACTCCCTGTGTCCATCCAGCTTAGGACTCATGCAGACATCCGTCAAACTCGGTCTGAGCAAGCACCACAATGCGCGGACCAAAATTAGACAGGTTCATCAATATATGCCTCAAGGACAAATCTCCATATCTATGGCCAGGAAAGGACATAATAATTTGGATATTAGTTTTATAGAGCATGCAGCAACACAGAACTACTGGTATGGCGCTAAGGATTTCCTCTACATTATCTGGTGGTTGTGCTTAGATGGAGAGTTTTTTTTCTGATGGATTAACCTGCAGGGCTCCAATCCTTAAACATGGATAATAGTGAGCTAATAAGCCAGCTCTGGGTTATATATAACCTGGAAGAATGTCTTCTGCTTACGCAGCGTATCGTCTCCAGCGTCTTCTCGAGTCTCGGATTGTCATACCCCTATTTACACAGCAAGACTTTGTAATATCCAGCAGGTAAGCAAAATGGCCACAAAAGTGAACATATGGATAAAGATAACACTGTACATAGTGTAACACTCAGCACAACACATTAGATATACCTGCAGCTTAATACAGTGGATATATAAAAAAAAAGTCTACACGTTCCTGTTCAAATTTCAGGTTTTTGTCAAATTAAAATATCAAACCAAGAAGAATAATTTCAGAACGTTTTCCACCCTTAATGTCACTTATAATATGTACAAATCCATTGATAAACAAACTGAAATCACTTTGGGGGAGAAAATAAAAATAACAAAACTAAAATACTGAAGTTGCATAAGTGTGATTATAATTGGGGACGTGGTTGTAAAGACAATGAGCAAATCACATTTACTCTCATGTTACATAGTAGTCAGTCAGTACACAGCTGCCATCATTTACTGTGATTCTGATTAACTCCAAATAAAATTTAGTAGGAGTTTTCCACAATTTTATTAGTTGCATTTTACTGTAAAAGCCAGGATCCTTAAACTGCTTACAACACAGCAAAGGGATCTAATTTTTAAAAGTTATCAGTCTGGAGAAGGGTACAAAAATATCCCAAGGCATTAGGTATACCATGTAAAATGGTGAAGACACTCAACAAGAAGTGACTTAAATTTGGCCCAATACTGACATTACCTAGAACTGGACGTCCCTCAAAAAATTTATGAAAATATAAGATGAAAATAGGTCCAGAATGCTGCTAGGAAGCCTACAACAACATTAATGCAACTGCAGGAATTTCTGGCAAGTCCTGGATGTGTGCTACATGTGACAACAATCTCCCATGTTCTTCATATGTCTGGCATGTGGGTAGGGTGGAAAGACGGTAGCCTTTTCTTACAAAGAAAAATATCAAAGTTTGGTTGTGTTTTGCCAGAACCTACATCTGCCAAAAGCATGTGGGAAAATGTGTTATGGTCTGATGAGACCAAGGCTGAACTTGTTGGCCATTAAATCCGAAAGGTATGTTTAGTGAGAAGTCAACACTGTGCATCACCAAAGGAATACTATACCAACAGTGAAGCATGGTGGAAGCAGCATTGTGTCCAGCTGTTCTTCAACTGCTGGAACTGGGGCTTTAGCCAAGGTAGAAGGGATAATGAAACAACAAATGCTACAAAACCTTCAGGCCTCTGCTAAAAAGCTAAAGATGGTAGGAAATTTACCTCACAGCATGACAACGATCTTAAGCATACCTCTAAATCAACAAAAGAATTGCTTCATCAAAAGAAAATCAAAGTTTTTTAATAGCCCAGCCAAAGCCCAGACCTGAACTCAATTGAAAATCTATGCCTGACGCTGATCTATCTTACAATTATTAGGTTCTTTAGAAGGACGTAGATCTGGGGACTTATTCTGATGGAATATAGGCTGAACTGGATGGACAAATGTCTTTTTTTGGCCTTGCTAACTATATCACTATACATAGAAGAGGATTCTTTACTGTTAGGGCAGTGAGAATCTGGAATTCCTTGCCTGAGGAGGTGGTGATGGCAAAATCAGTTGAGGGGTTCAAGAGAGGCCTGGATGTCTTCCTGGAGCGTAACGAAGATGGTGCTCTACACAGGAGATGCCCCAAGCAATCTGACAGATCTAGAGTCACTGCAAGGAAGAGTGGGCAGAGATTGCCAATTCTATATGTGCCATGCTTATAGACTCTTACCCCCAAAAAGTGAATGCAGTCAATTTAATTAAATTGTACAGATTATGGGAGACAATAAAGGTGGAATAGGTTTTGAAATAATTCTTCTTGGTATGATTTTTTTTACATGACAAAAACCTAGCATTTGTAGACTTTTTATATCCAATGTATATTACAGCACAGGACATTTATATGTATGAAGCTGTTATAGTGATCTCCTTGTAAAATTACAGCAGTAGGTAGCAATCAGAGGCGGAACTGTAAGTATCTGGGACCAAAATGCATAATCTGCAACATGACCCCAATTTACCAAGTGCTATTTACAATACCAGTGACTTCTTATGTGGGAATGAGGATAAGGGGCACTCGCAACCACCGGGGCCCATGTGCCCTGATATCCTGGTAGCAATTACCAGATGTTTTGATGGTTGCAAATACACAGAGAAGCAGAGTAAGCTTGGTGGTTGCAGATTACCCTTATTGAAACTACGGTAAATACTTGAATGTTGTAAAATTAAATTTCCTAGTTTGTTTCTGAGCTGACCCTCACTAAAGCTGTGGACTGTCCAGTACATCACTGGTCCACTGAAAGTTGGGTTGTGTCCAGAGTTGCTGCCAGATTTTGTTTGTTGATCTTCAAAATGATGTTTCCTACTCACAGCCTGCCCGCTTGAGTGCTACCTGTGGAATTGCACCAGTGTTTCTCCAATCGTCTTGCCAAGCACCTCCAGACGTCCTTTGGTGACCAAGTCACTACATGTCACAATGCTAATTTCATTTGCTAAGTCAGCCCCTTACATAGTCAGAGAAGGGGGCTAGCTTAGATATTGAAATGAGCAGTCTGACATCCTCCTCCATGCACAACTCTGATCAAATGCTGGAACAGGGAACACTTTCTTGTGTTGGGCACAAAATGGACCTGCTGGGACCCGGCACTGGAGCCTATAGCTAAAGAACAGATCACCTTTAGCCAGTCCACTCGGTGTCGGGATAGCATCACAAGAGGCCACTTGCTCCTTCTTTCACATACTCCATCAGTGTTGTAACTTAAAATTTGGGGACTCTAATGCAAAATCTACAGCAAGACACCCAACTATCAAAGTCAACATCTTTAATAGCATTGTTCTTTTCATATGGGCCGAGAGGACCCTTTGGGACCCCCCTCCCCCATCCCCCCGACTCCAGGGCCTGGATGCGATTGCAACCCCCACACTCATTAGTTACCCCACTACAGTCCTCTCTGACCTCACTATGGTTTGCCACACAACTGAAGCTCATACACAACCCACAGAGTACTACTGACTCAGAACTGAGGTTATCAGCAGTCCACACAGACTCATAGAATAGACAACAATCAGTGACTGAGATGTCGCACACACGAGACACACATTCTACCAGCCGACTCTTCCTCTACTCCTCAATGACATTACATGGATCTTGTTGCACCGTACTGCTCTGGCACCTCTCACACAGTTGACCGACCGCACAGCTTTTAAGTAGGCACTCTTGTTCCACCTCAATGACACTATCACAATGGACATGGACAAGCCCAGGACCAACGGGAACATAGGCCAGCAATCGGTGCTCAAGCCTCTTCACATGATAAGACAGCACTCTTCTTCTTCCCTCTGGTACCAAAACACTGTTTTTAAAGACTTCGCATTGTCCCTTTCCAACAGAATTGTGGCACAGCTATTCAATGCCACAAAACTCACATCTATGCCAAGGTCCGTCACTCAACTGCTCTGATCAGGCATAGTGGGGCCATCCTGTACCATGACCTCACGTAATTGCTGGTAAGTTCCAAAGTGGCTGGGTAGGGGTCTGTTGCACCACTTTGTTGCAAACTTATATCTCTCTGCAGATATAGTACTCTTTCCAGACTCCTTTGAGGCTCCCCTTTGTCAGACCCTTTTCTTCACCACCACTATCTCCCTGCAGCCTTGTTCTTTTCTCTCCTTGGTAACAGGGGATGTCTACCTCCAATTCACTTGCAGCGAGCAGCTTCTTTATATAACCTCCTCTTCACCACTTCCACATCGGAACTAAGTGGTAACAGATAATATTGCATCATAATACATGTAAAGTCAGCGAGCAGCACATTGGCTCAGTGGTTAGCACTGTACAGTGGGCAGCACATTGGTTCAGTTGTTAGCACTGCACAGTGGGCAGCACATTGGTTCAGTTGTTAGCACTGTATAGTGGGCAGCACATTGGTTCAGTTGATAGCACTGTACAGTGGGCAGCACATTGGTTCAGTTGATAGCACTGTACAGTGGGCAGCACATTGGTTCAGTTGATAGCACTGTACAGTGGGCAGCACATTGGTTCAGTTGTTAGCACTGTACAGTGGGCAGCACATTGGCTCAGTGATTAGCACTGTTGCATTTCAGCGCTGGGTTCTAATTCCACCAAGAACAACATCTGCAAGCAGTTTGTATGTTCTCCCCGTGTTTTCGTGGGTTTCCTCCGGGTTCTCCGGTTTGATCCCACACTCCAAAGACATATTGATAGGAAATTTTGATTGTGAGCCCCGATGGGGACAGTGATGATATAAGTGTTTAAAATAAATAAAAATAATTACATTTACCTCTCCCCCACCCCCGTTACGTTGAATATGACCAAACTCTGTACAAGCATTTGTATGCAACTGAAAAACTGAGTTAAACACTGAGGTAGCCTAACCAACAAAGTTTTCAGTGCATCTGATATAACTTCATAAGTGGTCATAGACATAATACGAACCATAAGGATAACCAGTGCATTCATGAAGGATCACATTGACCACCATGGCATCTTCTGGTGGGCCAAGGGACTGATGCAGTAGCAGGCCTTTACGGTCAACCAAATGACGGCCCCTTAGGGACTTACTTTACCGCTAGGGTCTATTTCCTTTGGGATGATTCACAAAACAACCCTAAATGTTATTGATGAGTCCTCTGTGTATGATAACAAAGTTTGCAAAGCAATAAAAACTGACAGTGTAGAAATCAAGTGACAGCTTCACCGCCATTATTTCCACCCCCCTCATTTTGTACAGGAGGGAACTGTCTAGCCTCTTGTAATGTATTATAGGAAAGAGGGCAAATGGGATACTGGGAAAAAATTTTTTTTACATGAATGCCATTACATATATACTGTATTTGATAGTACTAAGGTGGGACTGGCAGCCATGCTCCGTTTAAGACGATGAGTTCTGATGAGTCACAAGACCCAGCAGTTCTTCATCCAGACCTGTTTGATCTCCAGAACACCCATGGACCTTGCATCCCTCAATGTGGAGTCTGATATGATTAAGGTCCCTAGATCCTTTGACAACTCCCTCAGGTGCCCTTATGATAATTCAGCACCCTCAATCTACCATTGGGTGCATTTCTGCCTTATCTCATTCCCAAAACAAAGGACTAATAGGAAATATTTTCCTTAGAAAGTTCTTCCTTAGAAAGTTCACACTCAACAGAGTAGTTGAAGACGTTTCTGCTATGGAAAATTGGCTCCATTCAACTAAACGTTGTCGTTTTTGGTGACGCGCACATGGATTTCAGAACAATCACAGAAATGTCTGAAGCTAATCTGCCACCTGCGAATATTCCCTTTATCCTACAAACAAAACTGTGAGAAAGCACAAAGCTTGACGTTTTTGTTTAATCCAAATTTAAAAATTTCAAGTTAAGAACATTTCCTAAACGTTACTCCCGCCAAAGCCAACTGACAACCTGGAGAGGTAGCCCCATCATGTGTAAATGCAAAATGTCCAACCTCATTTCATGGAAACCATGGTCTGTTCCATGGTGAAAAACACATCCCTATCTCCAATCAGACAATGCAACTTTTTGTTTTCATGAAGATGCCACCATGACCAGTTTAGAAGAACAGGGACCTTGCACTCTACCAGGCAGGATGATGGAACAAGGTTGGCATAGGTTAGGTGGCCATATGGAAAATCAAGTCAAACATTAAGAGGTTGGAGCAGTTGTGTGCGCAATACGGTTGACATGGACACAAAGGGTTGACTGGCCTTATATTACATTTTATTGCCAAATTATTAGCATACTAGCTCATTGAAACTCAAATGGAACGATGCATGTATGTCTAACATAAGTATTTATCTGGTCATTGCCCTTGTGTCTATGGACAGCATGACCCAGATTCTGCAGATAATCCAATCAAGGACTCTAGTCCAGATCTTCAGTGAAGAGAACCAGCCCTAAGAATACACAAATGACTAATACCTACCTATTCGTAAAGGGCATAGATACAGGGAGTACAGAGATGGCAGCTTTACATGAGCATGGGTGTCTGAGGGTGGTCAAAGACCTGTAAGACACCCGTAATATAAGTGTCACCTGGCAACCCTCCTTAGATCTCTCCACCCTACGGTCCTACTGAACCAGACATAGATTAAGTAGGTATTGTGGACATAATAAAGACATAAAAATGCGGATTTATTACATTTTGTGATAACTTAGTCTTACATAGGACGGCAAAAAAATATATTGTCTACAAACAACACATCTCTGAAGACTTTTAGATTGTGGAAAGCCAATTTATACTCTAGTGGATTTATAGAAAATCAGTGAATATTAGATCATAATGATTTTTACAATGGGCAAATGGGTAAAAATATCAGATCCATTTGATGAGATTAGTAGTGATCTGCGTTGTGCGTGACTAGTGTCTACTTACTCTTTCACCTCCTTGGAACTGAAGTCCAGGTATCGGTTGCTGACCCATTGAAGCTCAAACCAATCTCTGTAGCCATTGTTCCCACAGCATTTGAACTCAATCTGGAGAAGATCTATGGTCTTCTTCATGAAGCATCTCCCTGGGGTGTCTGTATCCTTGTAGTAACGCATCCCACTCTTCAGCCCATGTGCCAGGGTGCTTTCCAAAGACCCCCGGGTCACCAAACACAAGACGGCAATGAAGAAAATGAAGATGTTGAAGATCATGCAGATGAACAGGTAAGGTTTCAGCATTGGCCTCCACTTTGCAAATTTTGCAGGATCCAGTGAATCGTAACAGATTTTACCGGCAAGCGCATTAAGGGAACAGACCAGTGCCCCCATAACGATGAGGGAATTGGGCACAAAATGGCTTTCCGCATTATCCATCACTTCGCTTCTCTTCCTCAGCTCAATTTTAAGGAACAATCCCATGGCAAAGAGAGCAATGCCGGCTAGAACACTGCACCAGTTCAACAGCCATATCCCTTGAGCCAATTTGACACGTTTCCGCAGGTTAAATTTCATTTTCATCATCGCCATGTTGACCGAGTGAAGATCGGGGCTTTGCTTAAATTTTCAATGGTTCTTATAACGGATAAATAAATCGATTTTGAGGTTCTGTCAGTCCATAAGTGGCCGCATAGAGTTTGGTTCTTTCATATTGACCACCCTTCCCCTAAAAATGGAGGGAGAAAATGACTTATTCTACAGGACTTAAATGCAATTCTGAAATGTTATCGACCGTGAGGAGCTACAGCTATATCTGGTGGCCTAGTTCCCACCGAAGGAGATGGCTGAAAGTTTCAGATGATTAAATCTACAAGTGCTGTACGTCACCTAAATACCTCTAATCTCCTTCATCCCATTTGTAAGAATCTCTGCCAACCTGATAATCAGCAGAAATAATCCTAGTTATACTGGTTACTGGATTTCTCCTTCCTCATAAAATGATGCACTTCACAGTCTGGCAGCTATTATTCTATAATAAATGAGAAAAAAACACTTAAAAAATTTTTTCAACCATTTGCTATAGAGAAGTTTAAGACATAAATATCTAACTTGGTTCACATAGAAGAATGAGGGAACCAAAATAAACATCAAAAGGACCTCAATCATGGCTTCAGGTCATGGTAATCAGTACACAAGGGTTTGGGATTTGTTTGGGCTGATAATTGAATCCTAGAATGTTAGAGTTGGAAGGGACCTCCAGGGTCATCATGTCCAGCCCTCTGCTCAATGCAGGATTCACTAAACCATCTCAGACAGATGTCTGTCCAGCCTCTGTTTGAAGACTTCCACTGAAGGAGAACTCACCACCTATCGTGGCAGCCTGTTCCATAAATACACTGCTCCAAAAAATAAAGGCAACACTAAAATCCCACATCCTAGATATTACTGAATTAAATATTCCAGTTGTTAATCTTTATTCATTACATAAAACCTAAAATTTATCAACGTAAATGACGACTAATATCCCACGGAGGTCTGGAGTTGGAATGATGCTCAAAATCAAAGTGGAAAATTAAGTTACAGGCTGATCCAACTTCAGTGGGAATGCATCATGACAAGGAAATGATGCCCAGTAGTGTGTGTGGCCTCCACGTGCCTGTATGACCTCCCTACAATGCCTGGGCATGCTGCTGATGAGGCGGCGGATGGTCTCCTGAGGGATCTCCTCCCAGAAATGGACTAAAGCATCCGCCAACTCCTGGATAGTCTGTGGTGCAACGTGACGTTGGTGGATGGTGCGAGATATGATGTCCCAGATGTGTTCAATCGGATTCAGGTCTGGGGAACGGGCGGGACAGTCAATAGCTTCAATGCCTTCATCTTGCAGGAACTGCTGACACACTCCAGCCACATGAGGTCTGGCATTGTCCTGCATTACGAGGAACCCAGGGCCAACTGCACCAGCATAGGGTCTCACAAGGGGTCTGAGGACCTCATCTCGGTACCTAGTGGCAGTCAGGCTACCTCTGGGAGCACATGGAGGGCTGGTGTTTTGTGGCAAATGCCAAACATCCTATACAGTGCTGGGCTGTGAGCACAACCCCCATCTGTGGATGTCGAGCACTCAGACCATCCTCATGGAGTCGGTTTCTAACCGTTTGTGCAGACACATGCACATTTGTGGCCTGCTGGAGGTCATTTTGCAAGGCTCTTGCAGTGCTCCTCCTGTTCCACCAAGCACAAAGGCGGAGGTAGTAGTCCTGCTGCTGGGTTGTTTCCCTCCTACGGCCCCCTCCACGTCTTCTGGTGTACTGGCCTGTCTCCTGGTAGCACCTCCAGCTTCTGGACACTACGCTGACGGACACAGCAAACCTTCTTGCCACAGCTCGCATTGATGTGCCATCCTGGATGAGCTGCACTACCTGAGCCACTTGTGTGGGTTGTAGAGTCTGTCTCATGCTACCACGAGTGTGAAAGCACAGCCAACATTCAAAAGTGACCAAAACATCAGCCAGAAAAGTGCAGAACCACTCCTTTATTGAGGGTGTCTTGATAATTGCCAATAATTTCCATCTGTTGTTTATTCCATTTGCACAACAGCATGTGAAATTGATTGTCAAACAGTGTTGCTTCCTAAGTGGACAGTTTTATTTCACAGAAGTTTGATTTACTTGGAGTTACAGTCTGTTGTTTAAGTGTTCCCTTTAGTTTTGTGAGCAGTGTATATAGTCCATTCTGGCCAACATGATCAAATACTCTGTAGACACTAATTTATCAAGATTTCAAGGTTTTTTTTCTCCATTAATCAATAGACCACTTGAAATTAAGAAACTTTGTAAAATATCTTATCAGATAAATCTACTTCTTTCTCCTCTGGGACTAATTATTCATTCTCAAAATTCTTAATACAGGGTAATATGTGTCTTCAGTGAATGCAGACTTTCCCATTACTGAGATAGGAGGAGATGACAGTTGATTCCTTATAAAGTTCTTAAAGAAACTTTTCAGGAGAACTTGCAGCAGAATGTCTGTCTTCGCCTCTAGCTCCTCCTCCTCCTCCATAGAATTTTAAAAGCACCAACTATCATCTCTTATCTCAGTAATGTGAGTATCAGTCTACACTAAATACAGATTTTACCAATGAATTGAGAGTGAAAGATCAATGCAGGAGGAGAAAGAAGCAGATTTCTCTGATAAGATATATTACAAAGTTGCTTATTGTCGTATGTACTATTGATTTATTAATTAAAAATGAAAACAACGGTTTAAAGAATTTCCCATACGTTTAGGGCGCCGCTTGTCATAATATTTTCACCACTTTCTAGCATAAATCGTATTGAATCTAATGAGCTGCAGGTTTTTCCTCCAACCCAACAAAAATAAATTATTAAATTCTTTTGGACTACTTAATGGGCCACATCTAACACATTAAAAAAATAACCCTTGTTGCAATTTTTTCTTTTATTCAATAGTACAAATGGAGATAAGAAACGTTATTATTATTATTTTATTATCTTATTCTAAATTTATTATCCTGCTGTATATTATTAGACAAAAATATTGTATTCCCCAATGCCCCTGAACTTACTGCTCAAACCCGTCTCTAATGAAGACAGACATTCAGCTCACTGAAGGATCAGGTTACTGTTGCTGCCTATAAAAGTCTATAGAGAGGGGAAGGCGTAAAAGAATCTAAAGAATTAAAGACATTCATAAGAAAGGGAATCTGCCAGCTGTTTTTTTGCTACCTAATCTTAGAGTAGCATGATATAGAGGCAGAGACCCTGATTTCAGCGATGTGTCACTTACTGGGCTAAGTTTTTATAAAATTACTATTTTTTTTATCAGCAGGAGATTATTCACTAACCGACTAGCAAACCTGCTGCCATGTAGTAAAACCCCACCCCATCACTGATTGGCAGCTTTCTGCTTATGCACAGTGTACACAGAAAGCAGCCAATCAGTGGTGCAGGCTAATACAGAGCTCAACATTCAGAGAACCGCTAGGTATACAGCAGAGAAAACAGTATTAAGTGATACATCGCTGGAATCAGGGTTTCTGGCTCTACATCATGCTGCTTTCAGATGGTTGTAACAAAAACTTGGTAACATATTCCCTTTAATTAGGTATTACTTAAAATGAATGATGTGATCTACCCGACACTAACTAAATCATTTAATTCCAATGGTGGACCAAGTCCCTAACATGTGCATAATCCATTATTGCTGTATGGCTCCATTTCTAAACTCTCCTGCTCCTACCTCAGGTGTGCTAGTGGTGTGTCTGCGGCACAGAATACCTTTATGTATGGGGAAAATGTTTATATTTTCCAGTTTCATAGCGACCGAGACAAAGACAAGAACAGTCTATCATTTTAAGGGCAGGTTAATTTTAATATTGAGAGATAGAATATAAAAAATAAAATTCAGAAAATCCCATTGTATAAATTATATAAATGTATTTGCATTTTGCACTGAGAAATAAGTATTTGATCCCCTACCAACCATTAAGAGTTCTGGCTCCTGCAGACCAGTTGGACGCTCCAAACCAACTCGTTACCTGCATTAAAGACAGCTGTCTTACATAGTCACCTTTATAATAGACTCCTGTCCACAGACTCAATTAATCAGTCAGACGCTAACCTCTACAACATGGGCAAGACCAAAGAGCTTCATAGGGATGTCAGGGACAAGATCATAGACCTGCACAAAGCTGGAATGGGCTACAAAGCCATAAGTAAGACGCTGGGTGAGAAGAAGACAACTGTTGGTGCAATAGTAAGAAAATCGAAGAAATACAAAATGACTGTCAATCGACATCGATCTGGGGCACCATGCAAAATCTCACCTCGTGGGGTATCCTTGATCATGAGGGAGGTGAGAGATCAGCCTAAAACTACACGGGAGGAACTTGTTAATGATCTCAAGGCAGCCGGGACAACAGTCACCAAGAAAACCATTGATAACACTTTACTCCGTAAATGTTTAAAATCCTGCAGTGCCCACAAGGTCCTACTAATCAAGAAGGCACATGTGCAGGCCCGTCTGAAGTTTGCCAATGAACACCTGGATGATTCTGTGAGTGATTGGGAAAAGGTGCTGTGGTCAGATGAGACAAAAATTTAGCTCTTTGGCATTAACTCAACTCACCGTGTTTGGAGGAAGAAAAATTCTGCCTATGACCCAAAGAACACCATCCCCACTGTCAAACATGGAGGTGGAAACATGTTTTGGAGGTGTTTCTCTGCTAAAAGAACAGGACTTCTTCACCAAAACAATGGGAGAATGGATGAAGCCATGTACCATAAAATTCTGAGTGACAACCTCCTTCCTTCCACCAGGACATTAAAAATGGGTTGTGGCTGGGTCTTCCAGCAAGACAATGACACAAAACATACAGCCAAGGCAACAAAGGAGTGGCTCAAAAAGAAGCACATTAAGGTCATGGAGTGGCCTAGCCAGTCTTCAGACCTTAATCCCATAGAAAACTTATGAAGGAAGTTGATGCTCCGAGTTGCCAAGCGACAGCCTCATAATCTTAATGATTTAGAGATGATCTCCAAAGAGGAGTGGACCAAAATTCCTCCTGACATGTGCGCAAACCTCATCATCAGCTACAAGAAACGTCTGACTGCCGTGCTTGCCAACAAGGGTTTTGCCACTAAGTATTAAGTCTTGTTTGCCAGAGGGATCAAATACTTATTTCTCACTGCAAAATGCAAATAAAATGATATAATTTATACAATGTGATTTTCTGGTTTTTATTTGTGATATTCTATCTCTGAATGTTAAAATTAATCTACACTTAAAATTATAGAGTGTTCATGTCTTTGTCAGTGGGCAAAGTTACAAAATCAGCAAGGGATCAAATACTTATTTCCTTCGCTGTATATGGTAAGAATTTTGGAATGTTTTGTCATATCCCAGTGATATTGACATTGCTCTTTTTTTATGACACATTGTACTTTTTGTTAAAAAAGAAAATTTAGGTCGATACGTCTTGTGTTTACTTATGAAAATATTGGAAATTTGATTCAATAAAACAAAAATATATAGCAATAAACTTTGAATGTTTATATTCTTAAACTAGATGCTTATAGTAGACAGAGAAAAGTTAATAAATAACATTTCCAATCTGTCTACTTGACGCCAGCATCATTTTTCAAATGTAGACATGGAGATCGGCACTCGCGTATGTTTCAATCAGTTCAGGAGTTTACACCAATATGGGGTCCCTCCCTACAGATGATGGTCGGGAACAGTCTGAGAGAAGGATCCGGCACGTCTGACAGCTGATCCTTTGCCACAAAAGTCTTCTGTGCATGGGGGGACTTGGGAGAGAGATCTGCCAGCCAATCCAGTATTCGGTCGACCGCTATTGGGGTAGGGGCTGATTAATATTTAAATTGATATAATTTACATATTCTGCAACCAATCCCCCCCACCCCCGAGAGGCCCATAGGCAGAGGCCTACTGCGTCTTAAAAGTCAAAACTTAAAATTATCCAGATTTCCTGTACTTTCTACGAGACAAGCAGCTATTTTGTGCCCAGATCGTCGGCCTTGTGACTTTGTGCAGAACGGAAATGTAACCTGCAAGACACAACATCTAACAGACTACATGACGGCTGGAATGAATGGGGCGGATACAAAAATAACACGCAAACAGTGGAGGCGTTAAGTCCGTGAAAACCTTGCAGTGAGGACACCGGTAAGCTATCCTCGGCTAAACCGGTGACCTGGCGTAGATTCTACAGTATGTGCGGACATTGCGGAGACAGATAAGTAACCGCTGCATCAGACAAACTGACCTAATAGTGATTGGATTTTTCATCAATTTATTGCTGGAAGAAGCTTATTAATAACTGTATCCATCTCCACTGAAAAATCTAATGCCAAAGAGGCAACACCCAACGCACGGTGTATATTTATGTATCACGGCCCCTGCTTTCATTATGCAGTTTGGATCAATTTTTTATTTCCTTTCATGGCTGATTTTTAAAAAAAAAAACATTTTATTTTGCTTTCTGCTGGAAAAATGCTAAACAGAATATCTGTATAAGGTCCGAATGTAATTTATGTGAATAGCGCCATCTGCTGGAAATAACCTGGTTAGCACATTGACATAGTCAAAAACAAAAATCTCAATAAAGCTTGCTAAAAAAAACTAAGTGGAAATTTACCAGTCACTTTTCTGGTGCCAAAAAAAATTGCAATACTTCATTTCTGAGTACAAAATCTGGGAATTTTTGCCATTTTATGACACTCTACAGTTTTGAAATGTGAGTGTAAAAACAGGATTGGTTAGATGGGTCTAAGGGCTCATTCAGATGTCCGATGTTCTTGTACCAGTGATATCCTTGGTTTTTTACGTACCTGTGATAGTCTATGGGGCCATTCCCATGTCTGATATTTTGCAGACTGAACGGTTCGTGGAAAATTGCAGAGGCATATCTGAATTTCAAGTTTTGGTTTTTTTTTTTAAAAAAAAAAGAAAAAACTCTTAAAAAAAAATGTTAAAAGTAACACCCTTTTTTACATGCAGATTGCAAACCTGTACTCCTTGTTTGTCTTTTTGGCAGTACAGAATGGGTCTAACAGCTGGGACCCGAAATATCCCGAGAACGAGGCTCTACTACCCAGGCTCTGTCCACCTAGCCTAAGTGACAGCTCCTCACTGTCCCTCCTCCCTGCTGAGATCTCACACTGCTCCATACAAGCTGCAGCTTTCAGTCAGGCTGGGCGGACGGAGACTGAATACTCTTGGAATTGAGTTATTTCATTCCACGGCTGAACTCATAAAATGCTCTTTTTAATATCAGGATTATACAGCGAGATTATAAGTAGACTCATCAGGTCTAAGAGATTTATGTCATAAAGTATATAGTTTAGACGGCAAAATCTTGTACCAGATCCACTTCAACTCCTTTAAGACCCCAAAGTGAAAACAAGAAGCCATTTAATCAGTGATACAGTGTAACAAGTAGCTAAAAATCAAGTAACATGATATAAGTATGTACTGTAAAATATTATTAAAATGCTGCTAATTAATCAAAATAAAAGCAATCATAATAAATTATCAGGTGTTACAGTACAGGATAAAATAGACATTCCAGACAAAATGCAGCATTCAATGTGGCTGAGCTGTAATACCAGATGCGGCCTGTGGACAATGGTGGCGCTGTTTTCCTGAAGAAAATAAAACCTTCTAATCCTATATGAATTTTGGCATATTTTACTGTACAAGGCTGCGCCTGCTTGGTTTTATCAGGAAAAAAATATGCTGCAATGTCCTTCATCAGGCCCAGCGCTGAGTTGTCATTTTGCAATTCTTCCTGCTGAGCACCAGTAATGAACTGGAAAACAAACCAGACAAACCAGCATATAACAAAAGGATCTTTGGATCTAGGGATATCATTATGTATTAACCACTAGGTCACAATGAGTGGCGTCCTCCCTCCAGAGACTTTGGGAGTATATGGATGGACTTGACATTGGATGGGGTTATATATAACATACTTGCAGTCCTTTTTTGGACGGGTACTTAATAGGGTGCTGAATATTACCTGGTTTGGTGTCCTTGTTATCACATCTTTTTAATATTGTGTCTATTTATATGTGATTTTGCTAATAAAGATTTGTTACAATTTTTCACCATAAACTCCTGTTTCTCCTTTGTTGGAACAAAATGTACAAAAGTTTATTTTAGGGACCACATCACATTTGAAAAGACATCGAGGGGCTTATGTGACTGAAAATACCCCAACGTGACACCACTTGAAAAACTGCACCCTTCAAAACCACATTCCAGAATTTTATTAACCATGTAGGTACTTCAGAGGAACAAAAGTAATGTGGAAGGAAAAAAATTAACATTTTTATTTTTCCCACCAAAATTTTTATTTAGCCCCAAATTTAGCATTTTTACAAGGGTAATTGGAGAAATTGAACAGTACAATTTGTTGTGCAATTTCTCCCGGGTACGCAGTTAGCCCATATGTGGGGGAAAACTACTGTTTGGGCACACGACAGGGCTCGGAAGGGAATGAGTGCCAATTGGGTTTTGGAACACAAAATTCGCTGGAATTATTAGCAGATGCCATATCAACTTTGGAGAGCCCCTGATGTGCCTAAACCGTGGAAACCTCCCACAAGTGACCCCATTTTTTAAACTAAACTCCTCAATGAATTTATCTAGATGTGTGGTGGCCTACAGGTGCTTCACAGAAATGTATAACGTTGAGCCGTGAAAATGCAAAAATATATTTTTCCCACAAAAATGTTACTTTAGCCATTGTTTTCATTTTCACAAGCGTAACATGAGTAAAAATGGACTGTACAATTTGATTTGCAATTTCTCCTGAGTACACTGATACCCCATATGTGGGGGAAAACTACTGTTTGGGGGCACGGCAGGGCTTGGAAGGGAAGGAGCGCCATTAGACTTCCAGCAAACAAAATTGGCTGGAATAGATAGCAGATGCAATGTCGTGTTTGCAGAGCCAATGATGCGCTTAAACAGTGGAAACACCCCAAACGTGACCCCATTTTGTAAGCTACCCCCCTCAAGCTTTTTATCTAGAGGTATGGTGAACACTTTAAACAAGAAGGTGCTTCACAGAATTTTATTATGTTGAACCATGAAAATAAAAAAATCTGATTTTTCCCACAAAAATGTTGCTTCAGTTCTAAACTGTTCATTTTCACAAGGGTAACAGGAGAAAATGAACCCCAAAAACTGTTGTGCAATTTCTCCTGAGTACACTAATATCCTATATGTAGTCGGAAGCTCAGAAGGGAAGAGGCGCCATATTGGAGTATAGATTTTGCTGGAATGATTTGCGAGTGCCATGTCACATGGGCAGAGCCCGAGATGTCAGCACAGCAGGAACCCCCGTACCCCATTTTAAAAACTACACCCTTCACTTAATTCATATAGGGGTGCAGTGATCATATTGACACCACAGGTGTGTTACAACATTTTATACTATTGGGCGATGAAGAAAAAATAATTACATTTCTACCAGTAAATTGTTGTTTTAGCCCCAAGTTTTTATTTTTCAAAAGGGCAAATAGGAGAAAATGGATCAAGCAATTGGTTATGCAATTTATCAGAGTTCGCCAATATCCTATGTGTGATCAGAAACTACTTTTGTGGCACAGTGCAAAGCTCAGAAGCGCCATGTTCAAATGCAGATTTTACTGGACTGGTTTGAGGGTGCCATGTCACATTGGCAGAGCGCCCGAGGTGCTAGAACAGCAGAACCCTCTATAAGAGACCCCATTTTACTAACTGCACCCCTTGGTGAATACATCTAGTGATGCAGTGAGGATATTGACACCACAGAAGTTTATACCATTGGGTGGTGAAGAACTAATAAATACATTTTTATCACTAAAATACTGTTTTAGCCCCAGATTTTTCAGTTCCACAAGGCAAAATGGGTAAAAAAAAGCCCCATAATTTGTTGCACAACGTCTCCTAAATGTTGCAATACCCCACTTAAAGCTGTACAGTACTGTTTAGCCACACGGAAGGGCATGGGAAGGAAGGAGCGCTATTTGATTTTTGCAGTGCAGATTTTTTTAGAATAATTTGTGGACCCAATTTACAGAGCCCCAGATGATCCTAAATAGTTGAAACCCCCCCCTCAAGTGACCTCTTCAATGAAATTTAAACCCCTCTGGGCATTTATCTACGGGTGCAGTGTCGATTTTGACTCTATGGGGGTTTTCAATAAACAAACACGCAGTGGAAGTTGCAAAGTTAGAATTGCAAACATGCCATTGTAGTGCCCAATACGTTGTAGTGCCCAAACATTGTGCCCAGCTTGTGCTTCTGGAGCCATGCACTGATGGATTAAGGGGGCTCTCCTCACTACGTTAATGTCAAACATGGGCTCTATGGTTTAGGCACACTGTGGGGTTCAGAAGGGAGGGGGCCATTTGGATTTGGGAGTGCATATTTTTTTGGTAGGAGCCATGTCACTTTTCCAGAGCCTTTATGCTACCAGTAACTTGGACAACCCCCTACATTTCTGTTAACAGGTGATGGACCAGATTGGGGACGTTTTTTGTGGGTTGGGTTGAAGCTTTTATTGGTGGCATTTTGGGGTAGAGAACATTTTGGATCAGTTCACATTTATCCTGTGCTCTACTCTCTTTTCAAAAGTGCACAAAACTGTGGCGGATCGTGTTTTTATGAACGCCTACAAAAATAAGACACCGCTGGATCACAGATCAGACAACATCCGCAGTGCCTCCATCTGCCTCGATATAGGGAATCTTCTGCCGGGGTTCTGTCCAAATCACGTATTTCAGAGATTTACACGGAAACCCCGATGTAAGTGCTCAGCGTAGAGAGCAGGATAAATGTGCGCTGAGCCTTACTGCCTTTTGGAGACAGAATTAACAAATCAACAGCAAGTGAAGAATTGGCTTTATTTATTTTTTGCGCTGTCCTTCGTGTAGTATCAGTGATTAGGCAACTTTATGTTTTTTTGTTTTACGAAAAATAGGGATTTTTGTGTACTCACCGTAAAATCCTTTTCTCCGAGCCATTCATTGGGGGACACAGACCATGGGTGTATGCTGCTGCCACCAGGAGGCTGACACTAAGTAATACAAAGAAAAAGTTAGCTCCTCCCCTGCAGTATACACCCTCCTGCTGGCTCCCAGCTAACCAGTTCGGTGCAAAAGCAGTAGGAGATCAATAACGACATATAAGCATAAAGCATGTCACATTATATATAAGAGTATAACATATCAAAAGATAAAAACAAAGCGTAAGCTAATAACAGGGTGGGAGCTGTGTCCCCCAATGAATGGCTCGGAGAAAAGGATTTTACGGTGAGTACACAAAACTCCCTATTTCTCCTTCGCCTCATTGGGGGACACAGACCATGGGACGTCCCAAAGCAGTCCCTGGGTGGGGACAACATCACTTCAGGCCGTGTAGACGCTACTTACAAGTGCGCCACCGCGGCCTGCAAAGTCCACCTGCCCAGACTCACATCTGTGGAAGTGAGTGAATTATAGTGCTTCAAGAATGCATGCAGCCTGGAGGAATTCGCAAGCCTGCGGTCGTGCTTGCCGACGTCTGGTGCCTAGAGCCCTCAGACAGGGAGATAGGCTGGCATCTAGCGCGAAAGGACTCCTGGATGGAGAAAAGAATCCACCAGGCTAACGTGCCCAAAGAAAAACGGCTAAACCCTTCCTGCGACCGTCAGGAAGCCTACTTACCATCGAAAAACCCGAGTAAAATGTCCAACCTTTGGAAGGACGTCGTCCTCGATACGTACCCACTCAGAGCACTCGCTTCTTCCAGATTATGGAGAACCCATTCCGCTTTGTGGACTAGAGCCGAAGGAGATGAGAGGACGATGCCCCTGCAACAGTGGAGATATAATACCCCTTGGCAACGAGGGAAGGGGATGGCTAGAGGGCAACCTTGCCTTGAAGGTAATAAGGAAAAAAGATAAAGAACAGAGCGTCGAGATCTGAAGACTCATCAGGAGGACAAGAACGCAGAGAAAGAAGGGGAGAGACCCTCCCTGATAGAAAAGTCTATCCGGATCAGAAAAGGAGTCCACTGTAAGATGCCCAGGACCATTAAGGTCCCACGGATTTAACGGTACGCGGTAGGGAAGAACTACAGGTTGGGGCCTGCAAGAAAGACCATATTTCCAGCTTGAGACAATAAGCCGGAAAAATACTAGTACCGCAAGCGAGAAAAAAACCTGACATGGTCAGTGCGGGTCTCCCGGGATCACTGGGGCCCTACCCGCTTCCGAAAAGGATTCAGACGTAGTGGAAGAGGGGTTATGGAAATTGGTACCATGGAAGAATAGAACATGCACTGCAATGGTCTTGGATCGCGAGGCCAAACCATGAACTGGAGTACATTGGCGTTCAGTTTGGACGCCATCCGAACTACCTCTGGAGTACTCCAGTGAAGGCAGGTCCGATGGAAGATTTCCGAGTGAAGTTCCCACTCACTTGAGGAAAAGCCCGGACGGCTGAATATGTCTGCCGCCCAGTGTTCTACTCCAGGGAATGTACTGTTGAGATCACCGAAGATAGAACTCGGCCCATCAGAGAGTGCGAGGTACCTTAGCCATGGCGCTTGACTGAGGGTACTTGCTAGATGGCTAACTTGGGGCACAGCCGAGGCATTATCCAACTGAAGACCCGCCAGAAGGCAGAGG
This sequence comes from Ranitomeya imitator, assembly GCF_032444005.1. Lineage (NCBI taxonomy): Eukaryota > Metazoa > Chordata > Amphibia > Anura > Dendrobatidae > Ranitomeya > Ranitomeya imitator. The sequence goes on along the minus strand of NC_091286.1, from coordinate 37,445,180 downwards.
GCCTGCTGAAGGAATAGCCGTACCGTTCGGATCTACAGAGAGATGATCGGGAGAAGAAAACTGGCAATGGTATCTCCCAATAGCCCTTGGGCCAGGAGAAGGCTCTGGAAGAGAAAGGAGCTCAGAGACTACCCTTTGAGAGCCTGATTGACTTGCAGAAAACGAGCGCAGCGAAGGAAACTGCTTCCGTAGATGTCCTTTCCCTCAGAACCCTCCTAGCGAATTGAAAGAACCAAGGGAATGAGAGATCGAGTGCGCAAGCTCCCTGTAGAAGGGCCACGACCTAGACCCGAGAGAGAATAACCATCCTTCTTGGGCAGGATCATCCTCAAAGAGGATCTGCTGGGCTGAGAATGAGGAAAAAAAAAAAAAAAACTTGTCTAAGTTTAGCTGCTAGCCCAATAGAGAGGTAATTGCAAGTGATATGGACGACTCAGCGTAGTCCTAGGAGAGCGGCTACAAAGTCGACCAAATAGGGCAGGACGACCATGCTTCTAAGGTGCAAGAAGAACATGACAACCGCCATGACCCTTGCGACCACTCTGGTGTGGTAGCCAGGCAGAAGGGCCAGGTCGTGAAAATACTGTTCGCGAATGGAAAGGCGAAGAGATTATAGTAGAGAGGAGAAATAGGTATGTGAGGGTAAGAATCCCGAATGACGATGGATGCCAGAAAACAACCACGTTTCTCTGTTGAAGAAGTGGCTGAGCGGAGGAACTCCATCCGAAAAAAGAAAGGGCCCTGTCAAAGGTTGTTAGAAGTTTGGGGTCCAGGAATGGAGATACTTTTCATTCCCTCCATTTTGGAACCAAGATCCCTTAGATCTAGACTGTCCTGGCCAATGCTTCCACTGCTGGTTGAGCCTGAAGAAGAGATACGATCCCTTGCTAGTCTCCCGCTCAGAAGATTTGATTGGCCAGCTATACTGTGGAACGAAGTAGATAAGGTCTGGGACCCGGAGACTTTCATTCTCTCCCTTTGGTCAAGCAACCCATGTGGCGGCTAAGGAAGGGTAGAGCGCTGAACCCGAAACCACAAGACGGAACGAACTAGATTTGCTATCCGACCGTCTGTGGAATCTTAATTGACGATACACCGGCCAGGATACTGGTAGGAATACCGCAAGAAATTCTGCCCGGCGAGTCTGCCAAGTGACAGAATGCGGGACTGTAACCAGCAGGTCTCTGCCATCGTCGTGCAGAGAAGAAAATAAGGAAAAACCTCGATCCACCATCTTCTTAACAGGGAAGTGGAGAGGAATCGTCCACTTTCTTGCATCTGATACAAAGGGGGGAAAAACCTCCCTGTTGGGACGCCACAAATGTGGACGCCACATCCCCAGAATTGAGGTTTCCGAGTGGACAGGGCAGGTTGTGGCGATAGACCTGGATGCAGAAGAAGATACATGGAGGCGACACTCCGTGTGCTCGTCTGTTGAAGGTGTGGGGGGAAATCGGAGCCAGGGACCCGTCGCCCATAAAATTCCGACCAGGTATGGTATCCTACTTAGAGGTCTTCCAGTGCATCACCGTCAAATGTTGATGGAGATTTTCTAGAACCTGTACGTTTTTCTAGAATACTTGCGGCCCCTGCTAGCCGACGGCTCCCATTGTAGGAGAGGGAGCATGTGAGTGCTCCAGAGCTCAGTTAGGGTGACCAGCTTAGGATAGATGATGTGCCCTTAAGACCAGTAAATACTGGTCATGCGCCTTTAAGGCTAGGGGTTACTGGCCATGAGCCTTTAAGACCAGGGAATACTGGTCTTGTGCCTTTTGTAAGATGACATACTGTTCATGTGCCTTTAAAAGCAGGGCATGCTGAAATCCAGGAGATAATGGTCATGTGCCCTTAAAACCAGGGTATGCTGGTCATTTGCGTTTAAGACCAGGGCGTACTGGTCCTGAGCCTTCAAGTCCAGGGCATAATGGTCACGTGCCTTAAAGACCAGGGCATACTGGTCGTGTGCCTTTAAAAGCCAGGGCATACTGGACATGAGCCTTTAAGACCAGGGCATACTGGTCATGTGCCTTGAAAACCAGGACGTACTAGTCATGTGCCTTTAAGACCAGGGCATACTGGTTATTGCGTTTAAGACCAGGGGATACTGGTCACGTGCCTTTAAGACCAGGGCATACTGGTCATGGCCTTGAAAAACCAGGACGTACTAGTCATGTGCCTTTAAGACCAGGGCATACTGGTTATAGCGTTTAAGACCAGGGGATACTGGTCACGTGCCTTTAAGACCAGGGCATACTGGTCATGTGCCTTTAAGACCAGGAAATACTGGTCACGTGCCTTTAAGACAAGGGCATACTGGTCATGTGCCTTTAAGACCAGGGTATACTGGACACGTGTCTTTAAGACCAGGGGATACTGGTCACGAGTCTATAAGACCAGGGCATGCTGGTCACGTGCCTTTAAGACCAGGAATACTGGTAATGTGCCTTTAAGAACAAGTATGCTGGTCATGCTCCTTTAAGACCAGGGATGCTGGTCATGTGCCTTTAAGACGAGGGCATACTTGCCATGTGCCTTTAAGACCAGTGCCTACTGGCCCTGCGCCTTTAAGACCAGGGCATACTGGCCTGATTAAGTACTAAGGAAAAGGAGACCGGCTTCTGGCAGAGCAGAGAATGCTGGGGATGTGACCCTTTTAAAACTAGGGGACCCTTAAGACCAGGGAATGCTGGTCCTGGGTTTAATAAAAAGGCATGGAAAGCTGGGGATGCACCTATGGGCCCAGCGACTACCGGGCAGAGTATTAAATACCAGGGAATGAGTCACCAGGGAATGAGTCACCAGGGAACGAGTCACCAGGGAACGAGTCACCAGGGAACGAGTCACCAGGGAACGAGTCACCAGGGAACGAGTCACCAGGGAACGAGTCACCAGGGAATGAGTCACCAGGGAATGAGTCATGAGAGCTTCATTGCTGGGAACTCACAGCTCTCTGTTTGCAAGCCTGCACACTGTACTATACATTCTGTAGTGTGCAGGAGCTCCAGAGATTGCAGCCTTAAGTATATAAAAAACAGGGAAAGCTAGTCCCTCAATGCTGCCGGGATGCGTGCCGGTGGGGGGGGGGAGATATTGGGGCGATTCACCTTACTCAGGTTCTGAGTCCCCCGTCTGGAATAGCGCTGACTTCAGCGCTGAAAAACCGCCGGCCGCAGTCCCCTCCAGAAGAAAGTGACCGCAATGGAGGAGGAAGAAGGTGGCCTGCGAGATCTCGCGGTGGGCGGGGCTTCCCGGGATGCGGCCTAAACAGGGCCGAAGCCGGGGACTAAATTTATGGCTTCAGCCGGCGCGCACCCGCAGACTGAGGAGAAAAGTGCCGCAAAGCTCTGTGGGGACCCAGTCGCTATGGAGCCCTCCTCTGACCGCCGGAAAACCCAAATCTCACGGAGCACTTACCCCAATATGGAGGGGGCTGCAGGTAGGAGCTGTGCCCGGGTAGATAGGACGGTGCAGGGTTGGGGAGCCTCCATCCACCATCCCTGCAGAAGAGGGCTGGAGAGGAACCGTCTGCCTCCTTCCATCATCCGCTTTTTCAGTGGTGATGCAGTGGGGGCTGCTCGGACGCCACGTTGGAAGGTGCCTCTGTACAGCCGAGGGTAAAACCTGGTGGACAGGGCTGAATGTCCGGCAATAGGCCTGGCTGCAGAAGAGGATACTGAAGGTGAAACTCCAGTGCTCGTCTGATAAGGGAGGGGGGAGATCGGTGCCCTTGAAGGGGCCCGTCGCCCCTAAAATCAGCTCAGGCAGTGGCTTCCCACGTCGCAGGAGAGGATACGGAGAGGTAAAACTCCCGTGCTCGCCTGTTGATGGTTCGAGGAGATCGGAACATGAAAGAATCCGTCGCCCCATTCGACCGTAGTAAAAAGTAAAAAACGGTAAAAAAGAGTTCTTTGGGTCTGAATAGCAGACCTGTCCGTGTGCCTCCTACGGACACTAAGCAAGAACTGGTTAGCTGGGAGCCAGCAGGAGGGTGTATACTGCAGGGGAGGAGCTAACTTTTTCTTTGTATTACTTAGTGTCAGCCTCCTGGTGGCAGCAGCATACACCCTATGGTCTGTGTCCCCCAATGAGGTGAAGGAGAAAAAAAGTTTTTGCATTGCCATATTTTGAGTTATACTTTTCCTATATTTCGGCTGACAGCCAAATGAAGGCTTGTTTTTTTGCGGGACTAGCTGAGGTATTTATTGGGACTATTTTTAGGCACATGACATTTTTTGATTACTTTCTACTCCAGTTTTTAGGAGGCAGAATGAACAAAAACCAGCAATTTAGGAATTGGATTTTTTTTTATGTTGTTCCGCGTGTGATAAAATTGATAAGGCAGCTTTATCCTGTGAGTCAGTACAATTACAGCAATACCTCATTTATATTTTTTTTTTTATGTTTTGGCGCTTTTACACAATAAAAACCTGCCAGGGGTATGTATAACTCATACAAACCTTACGGTCACAGGTCTGAAACTGGCGAATCTGCAGTCATGCAGAGTGACCGCAGACTTATTGGTTTGGACCAGACAACTCCTTTAACTAGTGTGACAATTTTATAGATCAGGTTGTTCCGGACTCGGCGATACCAGATGTGGTTTTGTTTTTACAAAAATATACATTTTCATCAGTATAAAATCTTTTTCATTTTTGGGTTCTTTATTTTGTGATTTGTATATATATATATATATATATATATATATATATATATATACACATATATATATATATATATATATATATATAGATATAAAGAAACACAGCAGCACATGTATATGAATATAGGCCATGTGAAAACACAGACAAATATTCAATATGAATCATACTACTCAAAAATATTTTTTCATTAAAAAAATTTCAAAAATTTTTTTTTCATAACACTTACAGTTATAGATAAAATGAAGATTCTTAGCACATAAATTGGCCAATTCATGTGTGCCCATCAACCACGGCAAGGTGATCTCCCTCTGATGGGTCCTACTCTACTGCACATGCCACTCTTGGGCCACCAGCCTGCAACTTAGGACAAACATGTCACTCTGGGCTAAACCTACAATTTATGGGCAAGTAGAGATGATTACCGCCACCTGCAAGGTCAATGGGAGGAGTGCAAGATCAGTCTGGATGCAGCCACATCCATACACTAAACAAAGAAAAAAAACCAACCAGCACTCCCAATGTGAACACATGCAAGCTGCATCATATAGATATAAAGAAACACAGCAGCACATGTATATGAATCTAGGCCATGTGAAAACACAGACAAATATTCGATATTTTGCATTGAACCAGCACTACAATGTATTATACGTGTCAGTTTTACACTGACAAAAGCCTCTTGGTGCTGGCATGCCCTAAGCAGGCCTCTGTAGCTGACAGATCAGGAGGTCGTCATGTGATCTCATGCTATCATGGCAACCATCCAGCCCCCATGGCACCAATCGGACTGGAGAGAGAGCCTTCTAAATGCTGCAATCGCTATTGATCGCAGCATTTAGAGGATTAAACAGCCCAGGGCTGCCAGCTGGGTCTAAGTCATCACTTAACTCAAGCTCACGGTGGTGATCGCGTTGGCTCAGCTACTGGGCCCGCACGATCGCCAGGACGTACCAGTACCACAAAATATGATGTAACGGTACGTCATATGTCGGGATGGGATTATCTTGCAGATTAACCCCATATTTGCAGGTTAATTGCATTTTTTCATGCGACAGGTTCCCTTTAAAAAAGAAAATTGAAAACATAGCACAAAACTTAAAAGTGAATAAGGTGCAAACACTAAATCTGCTAATGAGAAAATTACGTCAGAAATCTGGAGACACAACAACCAGGGCCCAAGTCTTTATTTCCGCAGTATTAAAGGGTTGTCCACTACCAAGACAAATTCTTCTTAAGTAATATATTTCCCCTGTAACATATAAATGCCCTGAACTCCGCTCTCGTGCTGGGCTCACGTAACATCGTTATACCACCAGCCCTGCAGCCTGTCAGTGGCTGATATTGAGCCGCTGTATCCTCACTTCCTTTGGACGGACCTCAGATGTCCGGGGCGTGTAAGCGCTGCAGCCCATTAGCAGTTGCTGACTGGCTGCAGGGCTCACATGGAATAACAATGTCACGAGAGGCGAGTACAGTTTTGCGTTTTTTTTTTGTTTTATTTAAGAATTAGCTGTCTGAGTATTGGACTATTCCTTTAAAATACTATAGAAATCAGCTCTTGTCTCACTGCTTTGGGTGTCACGCAGATTTCTTTTAAACTACCACACCCAATGTGACACCGTGTCTCCTGCAGCAGACAATCTGTTGCAAATACACCCTGTGAGAACACACCCCTAGCCCAACAGGGCCAATAATACTGAGGATGTCACTGCACTAAGATTACCGAATCCCGGAGCAGGAAACAAGAAATTGAATAGTAAAGAAAACTGCGACACTGCAGAAAATATTGGTATAAATATCATGTTCTTCCAGTCCGTGCTCCTGGCTCTCATCCTGGACAGAGCCCAGCTATGTTATGTCACATACAGAAAATACCCTCTTTGTATTCTATTTCATTAGAAGTTACACTGGGAAATCGTGGATCAGTCAGGATGAGCCCCTTTTATTGAGGTATCCCATCTCCCCCTATGTGACTGTGGACATCTGCTCCTACTGATCACATTTTATGTAAACGGTGAATCAATGTAAAAAGTCAGGAGATCCAACCTTTGTACTGGCATCTGCCCCCATATAGGGTAGAACCATCAACCTAGTTTAATCTTCACACTGAAGAACAATTACACGATGTGAGCGTAATGGGAAAGGATCACTATTTTTTTAATTTTAACAAGGAAATATATTTGTCTCTTTTTTTTCCCCATTTAATTTCTTTATTGTGGCGCAGTCTTTTCTATAACACACATTATACAGCCTCTAAATCAGGGGTGTCAAACTGCATTCCTCGAGGGCTACAAACAGGTCATGTTTTCAGGATTTCCTTGTACTGCACAGGTGATAATTTAATCACCAACTCATTATTTGTGTAGGTGATTAAATTATCACCTGTGCAGTACAAGGAAATCCTGAAAACATGACCTGTTTGCAGCCCTCGAGGAATGCAGCTTGACACCCTTGCTCTAAATCTCCCACTACACATGACATGAAATCAGACACTGAAGAGACGCGAGCTCCTACAGCGAACAAGAAACCAGCAGATCTCACAGCTCGCGACTGAATGCCATGCGACTAAAAAGCAGAACAGGAAAATTAACTTTACTCAGCATTAATTGTGGTGTTTTTCCAAAGCGACATTTTATCTTCCACCATTTATTCAGATGCACATAAAGAGACAATAATCAACACTACGGTATGTATTGGGAGTTGGGGAAGTGACCTGGTGACACTGGGCAGCATAGATGATGGAGACCTGGAGGTGACACTGGAGTAGATCTCATCAGATTTACCATATGTTGCAATAAACAGAACCATCGATTGTCAAAATTATAATATGTGTTGAGTAAATGAATAATAAATAGACCGAACGTAGTCAGTATCACTGAAGGCACAGCAGAGAATTTATACACGAGGCTTAGATACGGTCGGGCTCCCTCTGACTGGATATACATGGCTACTGTACACATCATATACATGACGGCTCTACATTTGGCTTAATGGGGTTCATTGTTTCATTTGTAAATGGTTAAAACTGCAAAATGATTTTAAGAACAAGCAACTTTGCAATTTACTTCATATTAAAAATTGTCTCAGTTCTCAAGACCGGAGTGATTTTTTCCTTTGATAGTTGACAGCACATTGCCTAGGTTACCGGACACCTCTGCAGTGTATCAGCAGTGGCCAATGTCCTAGTCAAGGAGCCAACACTTATGAGCGATTTGCTATGGAGCCTGTAAGTAATGCTCTAGAACTGGCTGGATCTGACCGGCCTCAGAGCGTTTTCCTACTAACACTGGAAGGGCACGTAGTTTGCGTCAGAAGTTCAACCATGCTGCTGGCATCAATCTTCAGGAATACGCTGCCTCCGTTAGGCAGGAAATGAAGAGGCAGGAGGGCAGTGCAAACATGAGACAACCCTATTAATGTATAGCTACTATTCAAGACATTTATATGCTGGGGCTGAAGTACTTGGTTTTTATACAAGGCATAAGTATGATGGTCTTCATTTGTTATATACGGTTTACTAGAAGTCTCCATCAGAAGTGATGTATACGGATATCACACAGGTCTTATATATGGTCAGTTTCCCTCTGTCTTGGTGTATATGGTTCCTATACTAAAACAGCAAACAATGTACGAACCCGTCCTATGACAGTACATGAAACCGTTCACAACCGAACACGGTGTGTGAATTATGAAACAGAAATTTGTGTCTGCTGCAAAATTCAAAATTAAATCTTAGCACTTTTCAGTCATTTGATCATTTTCATTATCAGATCTGTGTTTTTCCGAAATATTAATAAACTAAATTTTTCTTGCTCAGCTGCTTCTTCTTTTGGGCTACTTGTTGGTATAGTTAAAAGGTTGTCTTAATTTAAATCTTCAAGTGCACAAAGGTCCTCTACCTACCAGCTTGTTAGGAGGCAGTGTGCTCCTGATGATTGACAGTTGGGGCCGCTGGCCCGGCTGAGCGAGCCGCTGGCCCGGCTGAGCGAGCCGCTGGCCCGGCTGAGCGAGCCGCTGGCCCGGCTGAGCGAGCCGCTGGCCCGGCTGAGCGAGCCGCTGGCCCGGCTGAGCGAGCCGCTGGCCCGGCTGAGCGAGCCGCTGGCCCGGCTGAGCGAGCCGCTGGCCCGGCTGAGCGAGCCGCTGGCCCGGCTGAGCGAGCCGCTGGCCCGGCTGAGCGAGCCGCTGGCCCGGCTGAGCGAGCCGCTGGCCCGGCTGAGCGAGCCGCTGGCCCGGCTGAGCGAGCCGCTGGCCCGGCTGAGCGAGCCGCTGGCCCGGCTGAGCGAGCCGCTGGCCCGGCTGAGCGAGCCGCTGGCCCGGCTGAGCGAGCCGCTGGCCCGGCTGAGCGAGCTGCTGGCCCACATTCTGCGCTCTCACACATGCTGCTAGCAGGAGGCATGCAGGGTCACCAAGCACTGTGCTAGGAAATAGGTATCTGAAATGGCCGGTAACTTTGGGAACAAACTGTACTCTACAGAATTAAAAGTCACTCCATTTTCTAGAATGAAGAGGATTCTTAAGGCAAGATAACCCCTTTAATATTGTATCTTGCACAATTTATTTCTTCATTATTCACATATGTCTGCTATACAAGGCGTACATACGGTCAGTCCATATGACCAGATGTAGTTACTGTACAAGTCATGTATACTGTGGGTGTTAATTTGATGTATGCAGTTACGGTGTGTGGTGAATATATATATATATATATATATATATATATATATATATATATATACACACACATATACACACACACGGTTGGTTCTCACACGACCTGATGTGCAGTTACTATATGACCCATTGTTGCATACAGTCACTATATAAGGAATATAATACATAAACATGTATACAGTTACTGTATAAAGTGTATATATATTATATATAGTTGGTCCCCATTTGACGTGCTCTGTACAGTGACACAAGTACACGGTGCTGCGGTCTCAGTTCCATTGGGTGATCCTCTCCTCCGCGGGGATGATACTCCAGTTTGGGGACCTGACGTCCATCGCCAACCAGTTGAAGTCGTCCACCTGGTCCCAGTTGTTGCGGTTCTGATCCAGGCCGGCCCGCTGGTAATCTTGCTGGATACTGGGGTAGCTCCAGGTGAACGGGGCGAAGCGGAGGCCGCTGCAGTCCTCGATGATGGCGCGGCTGGTGACGTGCAGGTAGAAGCGGCAGTCCCTGGTGCTGTGGGTGCGGAGCTGTTGGCACGGGAAGGTGAAGAGGCAGTTGGTGCAGTGATCCACAAACACGGAGGTCACCACCGGGCCGCACAGCACCTTGCAGCCGCTCAGCCCCCGTATGTGCAGGGTGGCGGGGCTGCCGGGCAGGGTGACGGTGCAGTCCCGGAGCTGGCTCAGCTGGACGTCCTTCTGGCCAATCTCCTCCGCCTCCATGAACAGCACTTGGCCGCTCAGGCCCCGGAGGCCGCACTGGGCAGCGGGCTCGGCTGGGGTCTCCTTGGCCCGGGTCACCGGGGCGGTGGGCTGGATGACGGCGGCGGCTGGGCCGGCTGGAGCCTCCTTCTTCCGGGACTTGAAGGCGAACTTCTTCTTGGGCTGCAGCTGCTGCCTCCGGGCCTCCAGCGCCCCCTGCAGCCGGGTGATGTGCTCCTGCGCCTGGCGGATGTCATAGGACGGCAGGAACATCATGCTGTCATTCAGCAGCTTCTGCAGCCGCTGGAGCCGCCCGGGAACCTCATCCAGAGCCTCGGCTCCGCCACCGGCATCCTCCCCGGACAACACCTCCTCAATGGCGGCTCTCTCCAGGCCGAAGCTGGAGCTAAAGTATCCGCTCTTCTCCTCCTGCACGGCCTGCTCGTCCTTCTCTTGCCGCTTCTTCTCCACCTCCCGCTGCCTGTCTTCCTCCCTCCGCTGTAGCCTCTCCGGTAACCGGGGCCGTTCAACAGAATTGGCCATCTCCATAGCGACAGCAGCAGCAGCAGCAGCAGCAGCAGCAGCAGCAGCAGCGAGGGAGGTCGCGAGTCACTGACGTCACGGGAACACGCCCTGAAGACGTTCTTTTCCGGCGGGCGCTTGTCACGTGACTTTACGTGCGTTCTGGGAACTCGTTGACGTCATCAAGCAAGCGACGGAAACCTACAGCGCATGCGCTTTGACCCACGTGGAGCTACAACCATGGGGAAGAGAAGGAAACAGCGCGTAGATGAGAGTGTCAGCTCCCTGACCAAGAAGCAGAAGAAGCACCTGAAGGAGTTCGGGGAGCAGCACCCTTTTTATGACCAGTAAGTGAGGACTGGGAGCTGAATATTCTGGGGTCTGTACCAGTGGGGAGTGAGGGCTCCCGGGAAGGCTATTAACCCCTTAGACTCCCAGGAGGAATAACCGAGGGATGATACAATCATCTTTTTTTTCATGCTCGGTGACATGATAAAAAAATCACTGATTCCACCAACTTATGGGATAAAAATTTTCTATTTTTATGGATAATAAATGTTTTTTTTTTTAAATTTTTCTATTCCACTATCTACATAATTTTCTGATGCTTTCCGATTTGTCTATGTTTTGTTTTTCTTTTACATTTATTATAGGTTTTGTTAGACATATGGGATCTGCTGTTGCTGCGTTGCCACCGCAGTGCAGCATCAATGCTTCAGTATTGCAGTGTATAGTATAATTACACAGGCTGAGCCTCCTGGTACATGGCAGAACGGAGGGCCCGTAGTAGGTCTCTAAACTGACCTATCGGCGCCTGCCGTCTAGTTACTGGGTGAGCGATGAGCATTGGACAAACTCACATACTCCCCCCCTTCTTACAGTTATTATTATTATTATTTATATAGCACCATTGATTCCATGGTGCTGTACATGAGAAGGGGTTACATAAAAATACAAATATCACTTACACTAAACAAAACTAACAATGACAGACTGGTACAGAGGGAAGAGGACCCTGCCCTTGCGGGCTTACATTCTACAGTTAGTGCGCACATTCACCGTAGAGGTATGGCAGATGGCACCAAAGGTTTTTTTTTTTTACTTCTTGTGGAAAGGTTAGAATCCTAAGCTAAGTCACCTATCTTAATTATATTTTATAGCAGTTGGATAACATCAGTAATTTATCTTGTTTTCCTCTTCCAGAGTTTCCGGTGTAGAAGAGAGGACACAGGTGGTGGAGCTGGTGAGTGAACAGCCCATGTATTTATGCCGACATTTCAGATTCTGAGCTCCCCAGAAACAACACCTACTGACTAACAGTGACTGATGGAGGGGAGTAAGGCTCATGGGTCAGACTACGCTATGTCACCATGGAAGGGCATAGGTCCGCGTGAGAGCTGTAGATACAAAACGGTGGAATGTTTTTCAGCCAAACTTCTTGCAAAGTTTTTATACTTTTATTTCAGCGCAGAACAAATACATTGGCTGCAGCAGTTACGTTCTCTGTTACTGTCTTCTCAGATAAACCTGTTTGCTTCATCAGAATGCAGATATTAATGTAAGAAAGGGCGGGCTGGTTGCTGTGGCAGTGTTTCATGGGGGATTGTCGGTATATACACTAATGATTAATTAAAGTGGTTTCCGTATCTTTTAACATGATGCCATTTTGCTATAGTATGCCATCATCATATGGGCTGTGACCCCACTAATCCCAAAAAGAAGGAGGCACAGTGCTGGTGTAATGCTATGACTTCTTTTATTTTTTTTTTCTTGCTCAGCTGGGTGGACTAATATGCAGGAAATGATAAGTGATCCCATTTATTTGAATAGTGCTGCCATATAGTTCTCGGTACAGCTGGGTGGCAGGGTCAAGGGGAAGGGAAAAAAACACATGAGTATACTGCATCCCCATGATTCTGAAACGTCAGACCCCCACTGGTCATAAAGTTCTGATGCATCACTGCAGTATGCCATACATTTCTGAAAAGAAAAAGCTTCTTTAACCCCTTCATGACCCAGCCTATTTTGACCTTAAAGACCTTGCCGTTTTTTGCAATTCTGACCAGTGTCCCTTCATGAGGTAATAACTCAGGAACGCTTCAATGGATCCTAGCGGTTCTGAGATTGTTTTTTCGTGACATATTGGGCTTCATGTTAGTGGTAAATTTAGGTCAATAAATTCTGTGTTTATTTGTGATAAAAACGGAAATTTGGCGAAAATTTTGAAAATTTCGCAATTTTCACATTTTGAATTTTTATTCTGTTAAACCAGAGAGTTATGTGACACAAAATAGTTAATAAATAACATTTCCCACACGTCTACTTTACATCAGCACAATTTTGGAAACAAAATTTTTTTTTGCTAGGAAGTTATAAGGGTTAAAATTTGACCAGCGATTTCTCATTTTTACAACGAAATTTACAAAACCATTTTTTTTAGGGACCACCTCACATTTGAAGTCAGTTTGAGGGGTCTATATGGCTGAAAATACCCAAAAGTGACACCATTCTAAAAACTGCACCCCTCAAGGTGCACAAAACCACATTCAAGAAGTTTATTAACCCTTCAGGTGCTTCACAGCAGCAGAAGCAACATGGAAGGAAAAAATGAACATTTAACTTTTTAGTCACAAAAATGATTTTTCAGCAACAATTTTTTTATTTTCCCAATGGTAAAAGGAGAAACTGAACCACGTACGTTGTTGTCCAATTTGTCCTGAGTACGCCGATACCTCATATGTGGGGGTAAACCACTGTTCGGGCGCACGGCAGGGCTTGGAAGGGAAGGAGCGCCATTTGACTTTTTGAATGAAAAATTGGCTGCACTCTTTAGCGGACACCATGTCACATTTGGAGAGCCCCCGTGTGCCTAAAAATTGGAGCTCCCCCACAAGTGACCCCATTTTGGAAACTAGACGCCCCAAGGAACTTATCTAGATGCATAGTGAGCCCTTTAAACCCCCAGGTGCTTCACAAATTGATCCGTAAAAATGAAAAAGTACTTTTTTTTCACAAAAAAATTCTTTTAGCCTCAATTTTTTCATTTTCACATGGACAACAGGATAAAATGGATCCTAAAATTTGTTTGGCAATTTCTCCTGAGTACACCGATACTTCACATGTGGGGGTAAACCACTGTTTGGGCACATGGTAAGGCTCGGAAGGGAAGGAGCGCCATTTGACTTTTTGAATGAAAAATTATCTCCATCGATAGCGGACACCATGTCGCGTTTGGAGAGACCCTGTGTGCTTAAACATTGGAGCTCCCCCACAAGTGACCCCATTTTGGAAACTGGACCCCCCAAGGAACTTATCTAGATGCCTAGTGAGCACTTTAAACCCTCAGGTGCTTCACAAATTGATCCGTAAAAATGAAAAAGTACTTTTTTTTCACAAAAAATTTATTTTCGCCTCAATTTTTTCATTTTCACATGGGCAATAGGATAAAATGGATCCTAAAATTTGTTGAGCAATTTCTCCCGAGTACGCCGATACCTCATATGTGGGGGTAAACCACTGTTTGGGCACACGGCAGGGCTCGGAAGGGAAGGCGCGCCTTTTAACTTTTTGAATGGAAAATTAGCTCCAATTGTTAGCGGACACCATGTCGCATTTGGAGAGCCCCTGTGTGCCTATGCAATGGAGCTCCCCCACAAGTGACCCCATTTTGGAAACTAGACCCCCCAAGGAACTTATCTAGATGCATACTGAGCACTTTAAACCCCCAGGTGCTTCACAGAAGTTTATAATGCAGAGCCATGAAAATAAAAAATAATTTTTCTTTTCTCAAAAATGATTTTTTAGCCTGGAATTTCCTATTTTGCCAATGGTAATAGGAGAAATTGGACCACAAATGTTGTTGTCCAGTTTGTCCTGAGTATGCAGATACCCCATATGTGGGGGTAAACCACTGTTTGGGCGCACGGCAGGGCTCAGAAGGGAAGGCACGCCATTTGGCTTTTTAAATGGAAAATTAGCTCCAATCATTAGCGGACACCATGTCGCGTTTGGAGAGCCCCTGTGTGCCTAAACATTGGAGATCCCCCACAAATTACCCCATTTTGGAAACTAGACCCCCAAAGGAACTAATCTAGATGTGTAGTGAGCACTTTGAACCCTCAAGTGCTTCACAGAAGTTTATAACGCAGAGCCATGAAAATAAAAAAAAAAAATTATTTTCTCAAAAATGAATTTTAGCCCGCAATTTTTTATTTTCCCAAGGGTAACAGGAGAAATTTGACCCCAAAAGTTGTTGTCCAGTTTCTCCTGAGTACGCTGATACCCCATATGTGGGGGTAAACCACTGTTTAGGCACATGCTGGGGCTCGGAAGTGAAGTAGTGACGTTTTGAAATGCAGACTTTGATGGAATGCTCTGCGGGCGTCACGTTGCGTTTGCAGAGCCCCTGATGTGGCTAAACAGTAGAAACCCCCCACAAGTGACCCCATTTTGGAAACTAGACCCCGAAAGGAACTTATCTAGATGTGAGGTGAGCACTTTGAACCCCCAAGTGCTTCACAGAAGTTCATAACACAGAGCAGTGAAAATAATAAATACGTTTTCTTTCCTCAAAAATAATTTTTTAGCCCAGAATTTTTTATTTTCCCAAGGGTTACAGGAGAAATTGGACCACAAAAGTTGTTGTCCAGTTTCTCCTGAGTACGCTGATACCCCATGTGTGGGGGTAAACCACTGTTTGGGCACACGTGGGGGCTCAGAAGGGAAGTAGTGACTTTTGAAATGCAGACTTTGATGGAATGGTCTGCGGGCGTCACATTGCGTTTGCAGAGCCCCTGGTGTGCCTAAACAGTAGAAACCCCCCACAAGTGACCCCATTTTGGAAACTAGACCCCCAAAGGAACTTATCTAGATGTGTGGTGAGCACTTTCAACCCCCAAGTGCTTTACAGAAGTTTATAACGCAGAGCCGTGAAAATAATAAATACGTTTTCTTTCCTCAAAAATAATTTTTTAGCCCAGAATTTTTTATTTTCCTAAGGGTTACAGGAGAAATTGGACCACAAAAGTTGTTGTCCAGTTTCTCCTGAGTACGCTGATGCCCCATGTGTGGGGGTAAACCACTGTTTGGGCACACGTGGGGGCTCAGAAGGGAAGTAGTGACTTTTGAAATGCAGACTTTGATGGAATGGTCTGCGGGCGTCATGTTGCGTTTGCAGAGCCCCTGGTGTGCCTAAACAGTAGAAACCCCCCACAAGTGACCCCATTTTGGAAACTAGACCCCCCAAGGAACTTATCTAGATATGTGGTGAGCACTTTGAACCCCCAAGTGCTTCACAGACGTTTACAACGCAGAGCCGTGAAAATAAAAAATCATTTTTCTTTCCTCAAAAATGATGTTTTAGCAAGCAATTTTTTATTTTCTCAAGGGTAACAGGAGAAGTTGGACCCCAGTAATTGTTGCGCAGTTTGTCCTGAGTATGCTGGTACCCCATATGTGGGGGTAAACCACTGTTTGGGCACACGTCGGGGTTCGGAAGTGAGGGAGCACCATTTGAATTTTTGAATACAAGATTGGCTGGAATCAATGGTGGCGCCATGTTGCGTTTGGAGACCCCCTGAAGTGCCTAAACAGTGGAAACCCCTCAATTCTACCTCCAACACACCCCTAACCCTTATCCCAACTGTAGCCGTAACCCTAATCACACCCCTAACCCCAACACACCCCTAACCACAACCCTAACCCCAACACACCCCTAACCCTAACCACAACCCTAATTCCAACCCAACTCTAAGGCTATGTGCCAACGTTGCGGATTCGTATGAGATTTTTCAGCATCATTTTTGAAAAATCCGCGGGTAAAAGGCACTGCGTTTTACCTGTGGATTTACCGTGGATTTCCAGTGTTTTTTGTGCGGATTTCACCTGTGGATTCCTATTGAGGAACAGGTGTAAAACGCTGCGGAATCCGCACAAAGAATTGGCATGCTGCGGAAAATACAACGCAGCGTTCCCGCGCGGTATTTTCTGCACCATGGGCACAGCGGATTTGGTTTTCCATATGTTTACATGGTACTGTAAACCTGATGGAACACTGCTGCGAATCCGCAGCGGCCAATCCGCACCGTGTGCACATGGCCTAATTCTAAAGGTATGTGCACACGCTGCGGAAAACGCTGCGGATCCGCAGCAGTTTCCCATGAGTGTACAGTTCAATGTGAACCTATGGGAACCAAAAATCGCTGTACACATGCTGCGGAAAAACTGCACGGAAACGCAGCGGTTTACATTCCGCAGCATGTCACTTCTTTCTGCGGATTCCGCAGCGGTTTTAGAACTGCTCCAATAGAAAATCGCAGTTGTAAAACCGCAGTGAAATGCGCAGAAAAACCGCGGTAAATCCACGATAAATCGGCAGCGGTTTAGCACTGTGGATTTTTCAAATCCGCTGCGGAAAAATCCGCATAGGACCAGAATACGTGTGCACATACCGAAACCCTAACCCTAACCCTACCCTAACCCTAACCCTAACCCTAGCCCTAACCCTACCCCTACCCCTAACCCTACCCCTAACCCTACCCCTAACCCTAACCCTACCCCTAACCCTAACCCTAGTTCTTACCCCAACCTTAGTGAAAAAAAAAAAAATTCTTTATTTTTTTTATTGTCCCTATCTATGGGGGTGACAAAGGGGGGGGTCATTTACTATTTTTTTTATTTTGATCACTGAGATAGGATATATCTCAGTGATCAAAATTCACTCTGGAACGAATCTGCCGGCCGGCAGATTCGGCGGGCGCACTGCACATGCGCCCGCCATTTTGGAAGATGGCGGCGCCCAGGAAAGAAGACGGACGGACCTCGGGCGGCCAGGTAAGTATAAGGGGGGGAGATCAGGGCACGGGGGGGGCGTCGGAGCACGGGGGGGTGGATCGGATCATGGGGGGGGGGTGGATCGGAACACGGGAGGGAGGATTGGAGCACGGGGAAGGATTGGAGCACGGGGTGAGGGATCGCTGTGCGGGGGGGGTGGATCGGAGCACGGGGGGGGGGTCGCTGTGTGCGGGGGGGGGATCGGAGTGCGGGGGGGTTTGATTGCAGCACAGGGGGTGTGATTGGTGCACGGGGAAGCGGACAGGAGGACGGGGGAGCGGAGCACAGGACGGAGGGGAGCGGACCACAGATCGGGGGGGTGGGGGGGCGATCGGAGGAG
Organism: Ranitomeya imitator; assembly: GCF_032444005.1. Lineage (NCBI taxonomy): Eukaryota > Metazoa > Chordata > Amphibia > Anura > Dendrobatidae > Ranitomeya > Ranitomeya imitator. The sequence continues at coordinate 37,427,451 of NC_091286.1, read as the reverse complement.
TGGGGTGGGTGCACATAAGTGTTTCCAGCCATGGCCGATGATATTGCAGCATCGGCCATGGCTGGATTGTAATATTTCACCAGTTTTTTAGGTGAAATATTACAAATCGCTCTGATTGGCAGTTTCACTTTCAACAGCCAATCAGAGCGATCGTAGCCACGAGGGGGTGAAGCCACCCCCCCTGGGCTAAACTACCACTCCCCCTGTCCCTGCAGATCGGGTGAAATGGGAGTTAACCCTTTCACCCGGCCTGCAGGGACGCGATCTTTCCATGACGCATATGCTGCGTCATGGGTCGGAATGGCACCGACTTTCATGACGCAGCGTATGCGTCAAAGGTCGGGAAGGGGTTAAATTATAGAATAAATGTGTGATTGGGAAGTGGGACTACAAGCCAGGTCTCCTACGGTCTGAGAACAGGGGTGCCTAGACCCTTATTTTAGAGGTCAGGTATATGTACTAGCAACATATGTTGCTCTGGTCAGTGAATAACGGACCATACATGGATGGCATCCGAATACTGACCGATTTTTTTTTTTTTTTTTTTTTTTTTTTTTTTTTTCCCCCTTGACCAATAGACTTGCATTGTCAACACTTGGATCAATATTGAACATGTCTCTATGATTTTGCACAGACCACTTGGTCTTAGGAAAAAAATCTGATGTGAACAAACCCATAGACTATCATATGTTTGAGTGCTATCCGTGAAAAAAATGGATAGCACTCGTATGTGAAATACTGTGATGTGAATGAGCCTTTAAAGCAACAGAGGGAGGTATTTCATTGGCTTATTGCACTGGAAATGGAGCGGACATGGAAAAAAAGAATTATGTAAATTTATAGTAATGAGCCAGAGGGGATTAAGATACTCAAATTTGCAAGTTAAGGTAAATTCAGGCGTCCTTGAAGCACGATCTCAGTCCGGACTGTCTACACTGCATCTGATACACATTTTAGGAAGGATTTTTCCTCCAACAGACATGAAGCCGTTTGATAACTTGACAAATGTATTTATTTTCCAGCCCGATAGTTCTGACGAGGAATCGCATTCAGAAAGTGAGGCCGAGAGCGAAACAGAGAATGTCAATGTGTATCAGCAGCTGCTGGCTACATTAAAGCACGTTTCTGATGATGAGGAAGACGATGATGATGATGATGATATGGAGGAGGAGGTTGAGGATGATGAAGGAGCTCAAGAGAATGAACAATTGACCACTAATGCAGACAGTGAGGACAGTGAAGAAGAACAAGAGTTGGAAGAGGAGGAGGATGATGCTCAAGAAGGTAGAAAATTAGATGATAAATAATGACCTGCGATTTCATAACTCTTTAATAGCTCACAGCTAGATTTTTTTTTTTTTCACCTTTAAATCACCTTTTTGGATTTTTTTTTTCTGAAGTAGAAGAAATCCTCAATCTTACAGTTCCAGTCAAAAGGATTTATATTGTGAGCATTTTTTTTTTTGTTTTGTTTTTACCTTCTGAGTAACATTTCTTTTTCTATTGTTTCAGAGCATGAAACCAGTGAGGCTGAAGATAAAGATCCAGCTGAGCCCGGAGATCCGGCCCAGCAAGACCAGGAGGAATTCACAGACAGTAAACTCGAGTCTAAATTTAGTTTAGAGACTAATTTCTTGGAAGAAGGCGATAAAGGCCAAAAGTCTGAGACTACAGAACCGACCAGTGTAGATTCTGAAGGTATTTCTAGTCATCCATCCAATTTCTATAATTAAAAAGAAACGGTAGTAGTATGAAGCAGCGGTATGGATGTGTAGGTTCTCCAATAAAAAGCTATTATACCTTTTTGTAGGGCTGTGATGTACCAGCTGTGACACATTTGGTGTAAAAGCCTTATGCAAATCCGTCTGGAAGTGCACTGGGGCGCGTCGGTGCGTTTGGATGAAACTGAGTGCACTGACCTGATTCCATTTCACTTCATGACAAATTAATATTATATGTATTTTGTAATCTCCTATAAATGCAATGTTCGCTGTTATCAGCCATATGATGCCAGAGAGAGTGTGTCACTGCACTGAATATGGAGAAATCCCACCTTTAGTGTTAGACTTTTGGGTTAAAAGATTATACTCCTCCTCCAGAATATGCCATAAATGTCTGATACATGCGGTTCCCATCTCCTCCCGACCCTCGTACTGGCCGACTGAAGAGGTGGCCACGCTTCTATTACTGAAGAATAACTATACATAATCCTGACTTTTGCTCTGTTATTATTATTTTTTTTTTAAGATCCATATAAAAAGCATATTGACCAAGAACTGGAAGAAGTCAACATTGCCCAAATCACAAGCAACCCTAAAGCAACGTCATCCATGAAGGTAAAGCACAACATTACTGTCGGATTTCACACAGCCAGGATTCATCTAGCCCGTCTACAAAGGACCTGTCACCAGACTGCACAATACAAACCACATATACTATTAGATTTCTTAGGCCTGTTGAGGCGGGTTTACTTACTTTTAAAATCCATGTCAAAATGGCTTTTGGATCCTCTCAGACTTTTCTGCGCTGATATTAAAGGGAATATGTCATCTGAAGTTAAAACAATTTTAATTTCTGATAATAGGTCATTTTTGTAGTGGCGAGTTCATTTTTTTCCATGTACTGTATCTCTTTATACTGGCGACTGATTTTAATATTACGCTTTTACTTCCTGGCCTGCACATCAGCCACATGGAGAGACAGCAATATACATCTGACATTATTGACTTAGTGTAGGAGAGTTCTCTAGAAATACTCTAATCTCAGCAAAAGTCACTGTGAAGAGAGGAGGTGAGCTGTGACATCACCTATTGTGAATGGTGGATCCTGTGTTATCTACTGTATATAGAGGTGTTATCAGTCATTGTACAGGAGGAGGAGGTGAGCTGTGACATCACCTATTGTGAATGGTGGATCCTGTGTCATCTACTGTATATAGAGGTGTTACCAGTCATTGCAGTCTGGTCTGTGATTATGTATTGTGCTTGGTTATATATGATGATCATAATGAAAACATTGCAAAGTTTGTAGAGAAGGTGAAGTGTGTGGCCTGTGTGAAAATTGCAAGATTATTGTGTGTGTGTGTTTTGGGTTAATATGGAAAATTTAAAAAATACCAGCTTGATTTAAACATTAGGTTATTTTCAGATGACCCGTTCCCTGTAAGCACAGCAGCCTCATTAGGCCTAAGAGATCTGTGTAATAGTGTGAACATGCCTGTTGTTGGTCGGCACACTAGAATCCTTTTGACCATTGTTGCAAATTCTAGTCTTGAATGTGCAACCTGAACCCATTGTGATCATAGAATAATAATAATAATTTTTATTTATATAGCGCCAAAATATTCCGCAGCGCTTTACAAATTATAGAGGGGACTTGTACAGACAATAGACATTACAGCATAACAGAAATACAGTTCAAAACAGATACCAGGAGGAGTGAGGGCCCTGCTCGCAAGCTTACAAACTATGGGGAAAAGGGGAGACATGAGAGGTGGATGGTAACAATCGCTTTAGTTATTCGGACCGACCATAGTGTAAGGCTCAGGTGTTCATGTAAAGCTGCATGAACCAGTTATCAGCCTAAGTATGTAGCAGTACAGACACAGAGGGCTAATACTGCATAAAGTGAATGAGAACATGATGCGAGGAACCTGGTTTTCTCTTACCCCATGACGGCACTAACGAGAGAGAGGGATCCGCCCTCAGGGACAGGAAACCCACAGGTTAAAAAGGCGGGACCTCTCCTCCACCTCAGTTCGGTTTCCTGTCCCCGACGGGGATCCCACAACTCACCATCCAGGAGTCCAGGGACCATCAGGCCGAGTTCAGGCAGCGGGGGGCCCTGCCACGGTTCAGGTGGATTCCTCCCTGAAGGCGCGTTCCGGGGTCGGCGGGCCTCGTGGATATGCGCGGAGGGGAGGCAGTGAAGAGGTTACCGAGCCTGCCTCTTCTCTTTGCAATGGAGTGGTCGGTAATAGGTAGCGGCGGCTACCTGGAGGTTTCCTCCGCCGGTCCATGAGGCGCACAGGGGGTGGTGACGCCGGTCACCGACAAGCGGCAAGACGCAGATTGCAGCGGCGGCTGCAGAAGCTCCGTCCCTCCTGTGAGCCGGCAAGTAGTGAGCGCGCGCGCGCGAGGTCCGGCAACTTACTGCGCAGGCGCTGGGGTCACTTCCGGGGTCGGCGCAAGGTACCTCTGGGTAAACCGGAAGTTACCTGGCGCCGCTCTGTCAGCATAAAAAGGAAAAAAGAAGGGGCATACCGCTGCTCAGTAATTACCACCATGAGTGGAATAGAGCAGTCGGTGGAGGAAATTTCACAGGCCCCTGTGACAAAGAATCCGAAGGAGCGCCATTCGTCACGGAAACCTACGCAGCGCAGCAGCTCAGGATCCCAGCGCAGCAGAGGCTCTGGTGGATCCAGGAGGGAGACGGTGGTTCAAGTGGAGGAGGCATCCTCAAAGCCACAACCGGTATCTTCCTCACATTAGGAGGGTAAGTGACCTCCGTGAAAGTGTATTTTCTAATAGGGGTTTATTGTTTCCTAGGGAAAGAAATGCCAAGGGAAAAGTAAACATAAAGTGTGCCCACTTTGTTCAGCAGATTTGCCAGATTCGTGGGTTAAAAAACTCTGTGCGTCATGTATTAAGAACACCATTGATGAGGAGGCACCAAGTTTCACATCTGAATTAAAAGATTTAATTAAAACCCAAGTAGCAGACGCATTAAAAAGCGTAAAAAACCGTAAAAGAAAACATAAAGAAAAATCTCCAGATTACAGCTCCAGCGAGGGAGATAGTACGAGTGGGGATTCTGATAGCTCTACAGCTTCATCATCCTCCTCCGCATCTTCAGAAAGCGGTCGCAACTGTTTCCCAATAGATGAAACGGATGCGTTGGTGAAAATGGTTAGGGCGACAATGGGTCTGGCAGATACTCGTTCCAAAAAATCTGTACAAGATCTTATGTTTAGTGGCCTGGAACAAAAGAAGTACAGAGTGTTCCCATTAAATGAAAAAATTCAAGCCCTTATAAAAAAGGAGTGGAAAAGACCAGACAAAAAAGTACTGTTAACACCCAAAAGGAAGTACCCATTTGATGACCCAGCCTGCGCCTCATGGGGAAAAGCGCCAAAATTAGACGTCGCCATCGCGAAAGCCTCTAAAAAGTTCGCTCTGCCTTTTGAAGATATGGGGACCCTCAAGGAGCCTATGGATAAAAAGGCCGATGTCTTCCTAAAAGGGTCCTGGGAGGCCGCCAGCGGGGGGCTAAAACCCGGTATAGCTGCTACGTGTACAGCTAGAGCACTAATGGTCTGGCTGGATCATTTAGAGACTCAATTAAAAAATAAAACCCCGAGAGAGTCTATACTAGACTCCGTGTCAGCGATGAGAGGGGCCGCTGCATATTTAGCAGATGCCTCAATAGACTCAGTTAGACTGACGGCAAGATCGGCTTCCTTCTCAAATGCGGCTAGGAGAGCATTATGGCTAAAGTGCTGACCGGGGGACCTGCAAACTAAAGCTAAGTTGTGTTCCATTCCGTGTGAAGGTGAATATTTGTTCGGTCCCACCCTAGACGATGTCCTCGAAAAAGCGGTTGATAAAAAGAAAGCCTTTCCGGGATTCCTAAATCAATCTTATAGGCGGCCCTTTCGAGGAAGGAGGTTCACACAAAGACGCCCCCCAAAAAATCAAAAGGAGGGGTGGGAAGACAGAAAATTCAAAAGAGGAGGTTTCATGTTCAACAAGCCGGATAATAAAAAACAGCCACAATGAGGGTGTGCCCCAGGTAGGAGGGAGACTGACCCACTTTCTTCCAACCTGGGAAAAAATTTCTGGAAGTGCCTGGACTCTAAACATCATAAAGACGGGCCTAAAATTAAGCTTTCACACAATACCACACAATCAGTTTGTGGTCACACCACGAAGAAAGTCAGAGATCGAGCAGCTAAGCATCCAGAGAGAAGTTCTCACTCTTCTGGAGAAGAAAGTCTTACAGGAAGTTCCACAACAGGAAGAGACGAGGGGGTTTTATTCTCCGCTCTTTCTTCGAACAAAACCGGACGGAACTTTCAGAGTAATTATAAACTTGAAACAACTAAACAGATACCTGGTAATAGAAAAATTCAAAATGGAGACAATAAAATCATGTGTCAGATCCCTTATCCCGTCTTGTTTCATGACTGTTATAGACTTAAAGGACGCATACTATCATGTGCCAATCCATCCGGATTTCCGGAAATATCTCAGGGTTGCAGTAATGATACAAGGGGAACTGAAACATTACCAATACAAGGCTCTTCCGTTTGGTCTAGCCATTGCCCCGAGAGTATTCACAAAATTAATGGCGGAAGTAATGGCCCATATAAGGGAACAAAACATATTGATTGTGCCTTATCTGGACGACCTCCTAGTGATGGGCAGTTCCTCTCTACATTGCAGCCAGCAACTAAACAGAGTGATGGTAGCCCTATCGAATCTAGGATGGTTTCTGAACCTGGAAAAATCCAGGCTTATCCCATCTCAAGTACAGTTGTACTTGGGGATATTAATAGACTCAACAAAGCAAGAGTGTCGTCTGCCAGAAGAAAAAGTATCCAACATGATACATCTAGTGAATCAGTTGAGTATCTCTCCTCTGATCTCTCTAAGGAGAGCCATGTCTATACTGGGATCAATGACATCCTGTATCCCAGCGGTACAGTGGGCTCAGAGCCACTCGAGAGATCTCCAGTGGGAAATACTAGAGGCGGTATCCCACGCAGGAGGAAATTTAGAAAAGCAATTAAAAATATCCTCTCGGACAAAAACTTCCTTAGCTTGGTGGACAGACCCGTCCAATCTCAGGAGGGGGGTTCCATGGGTATGGCCGGTCTCGATAATCCTGACCACAGACGCAAGCCCTTGGGGGTGGGGGGCCCACCTAAACAGGCAAATTGCCCAAGGTCCTTGGTCAGTAGAAGAAAAAGACCTTACTTCAAACATGAAGGAGCTTTTAGCAGTTCAGTACGCCATCAATCATTTTTTAACTTCCCTCCGTTCCCACCACGTGAGACTACTAACGGACAACAGGGTGGTAGTAGCATATTTAAACCATCAGGGAGGGACGAGGTCTCAATCCCTAATGAAAGTGACAAATTTCATCATGTCACAAGCAGAAGCCAACTTGTCCTCCCTGACAGCCCTTCACATAAAAGGGTCAGAAAATCAAACTGCAGATTTTCTAAGCAGAACCCAATTAAAACAGGGGGAATGGGAGTTAAATACAAGTATATTCAAACGCATAGTGGATCTTTGGGGGGCCCCGGATATAGATCTATTTGCAAACAATCAAAATCGGAAAACGGAGGCCTTCTGCTCGATAGATCCTCGGGGGAGTCCAGTGGCCATAGACGCGTTGTTAATTCCATGGAAATTCCATCTAGCTTATGTGTTTCCTCCGATAGCTCTAATTCCCTTAGTCTTGAAGAAAATCAGGGAAGACAGAGCCAAAGTGATACTGATAGCTCCGTTCTGGCCGAAAAGAGTATGGTTCCCATGGCTACGCCTAATGTCCATAGCGGATCCATGGGTACTCCCAGATATCCCAGACCTTCTGCATCAAGGGCCAGTGAATCACCCTCAAATAAAAAGTTTGCACATGACGGCCTGGCTTTTGAAAGGGAACTGTTAACAAAAAGGGGGTTTTCTTCAAATTTAATTTCTACCCTGTTGGCCAGTAGAAAACCTATAACTACCAGAGCCTACGGCAAAGTCTGGAAAAAGTTCCTCTCCACGTCAGGAGTTATCCTATCAAATCAGATGCCAATTCAGGAAATCTTAGAATTTCTTCAAAAAGGTTTAGAGAAAGGCCTAGCAACAAACACGCTGAAGGTTCAGATTGCAGCATTGGGTGCCCTTTACAACCAGGATTTGGCGGGGAATCACTGGGTAAAAAGATTTATTAGAGCATCTACTAGGTCCAGACCAGTTATACATCTCACCGCTCCTCCCTGGGACCTGAACTTAGTCCTTTCAGCACTAACTAAAGCGCCGTTCGAACCTTTATCTCAGGCTTCACTAAAAATAATATCTTGGAAAACCTGTTTATTGGTGGCCCTAACCTCAGCTCGCAGGATTAGTGATCTGCAGGCCTTATCAGCCTACCCACCTCTAACACAAATATTAGATGACAGAGTAATCCTCAAAACTGACCCTTCTTACCTTCCCAAAGTGGCATCAAAATTCCACAGATCTCAAGAGATAGCGTTACCATCTTTTTGCCCCAATCCAAAAAACAAAAAAGAGGAGGCTCTACACACTCTAGATGTAAAGAGATGTCTAACACACTATCTATCAGCCACAAGGGAGTGTAGGAAAGGGAGGGCTCTGTTTGTCTGCTTTCAGGGACCAAATAAGGGTCACAAGGCATCGAAAGCCACGTTGGCGAGGTGGGTAAGAGATGCCATCAAGATGTCATATACCTCTTCCGGAGAACAAGCTCCGGACACAATTAAGGCCCATTCAACCAGGTCGGTGGCAACCTCTTGGGCTGAACGTGGTGGAGCATCAATAGATCAAATATGTAGAGCAGCCACTTGGTCTTCCCCCTCTACATTCTTCAAGCACTATCAGCTTAATCTATCTTCTCCCTCAGACTTAACTTTTGGTAGGAGAGTTCTTGAGGCAGTAGTCCCACCCTAAACCTTCATTCTTTGAAATTCTCTCGTTAGTGCCGTCATGGGGTAAGAGAATATCGTAGTTACTTACCGATAACGGTATTTCTCTGAACCCATGACGGCACCTGTATATTCCCTCCCTTCACGTATGGGTGTCCACACTACTTATAAATTAAGTCACGAGGTGTGCATAAAAAAAAAAAAAAAAAAAAAAAAAATATATATATATATATATAGAGGAGCTTATATAAGTTATACAGTTATATTTTGTTGTGTAAAAATAACCAATTAAGTTACAGCAGAAATTCCCTGCAAGGCTCTGTAAACCAACTGAGGTGGAGGAGAGGTCCCGCCTTTTTAACCTGTGGGTTTCCTGTCCCTGAGGGCGGATCCCTCTCTCTCGTTAGTGCCGTCATGGGTTCAGAGAAATACCGTTATCGGTAAGTAACTACGATATTTTTTTTTTTTTTATATAGGCCACACAGGGATGGTTAGGTTAATGCATTGAGGCGGTAGGCCAGTCTGAACAAATGAGTTTTTAGGGCACGCTTAAAACTGTAGGGATTAATCGTATTAACCTAGGAATCACACATCAGATGGATCTCGGCTAAACCCTTGATTGGAGATGTGTTTGTGTTGGTTATTAATTCACGCGCTCCTGTGGACGCCTCATTGACTGAGGTTTGATGTTAACAGTCGAGAGGATGACGACCACCAAATTGGGGTCTTGTTCAGTTGTGTGGGATTTTTTGTTTGTTTTTTTTTCTCCTACATGTACGTGATATCTGAGCCACGCGTCAGACAGATACATCCCGGCTATTCCTTGTCCCAGCTGAAAGTAGCGATACACATGTCCTATTCCACTTTGGAGGACACTGCAATGTATAAACTACAACATTATGGTATTGCAATGTATAGTATATGTAATCAAACAATCGCAGGATCAAGGCCCTAACACAAAAAAATGAAGTAAAAAAATATATATAATTTTTTCATTTTAACTTTTTTTTTTCTCTTATTTTTAAATCTAAATATTTAAGTTTTTAAAAAGTTGTTTTTTTTTTTCGTTTTTTTTCTTCCAGTGGCCAACACTGGGTCAATTGGTCTTTTCGTCGTCCTTTAAAAAGGTCCATCTATTAAAATCTGAGAAGGAAACTGACCTGACAAAACTTTATCTCCACAAGCCGCTGGACTCCACATGGCCCATAGCAAACCGCTCGGCTCTCACCGGCCAGAACGAGCGGAGCTTCTTCAGCCCCCTACAGAGAGAACTTTTTACCATAATGAACTCTTACAAAGACTTATATTATCCATCCAGAATGGCAACCGCTCAGGGGGAAGAGGTTAGACACGTCTACTGTCTCCACTCTCTCAATCACGTGCTTAAAGCCAACTCTCAAGTGCTCAACAACAACGCTAGAAAGAAAGATCCGAAGATGGCACTCGATGATGATGATGATTTCCGAGACCAGGGTCTCACCCGACCCAAGGTAATCTTTTCTCTGCTTGAGTTAAGGTACCGTCACACTTAACGATATCGTTAACGATATCGTTGCTTTGTGTGACGTAGCAACGATATCGTTAAGGAAATCGTTCTGTGTGACAGCGACCAACGATCAGGCCCCTGCTGGGAGATCGTTGGTCGCTGAAGAAAGTCCAGAACTTTATTTCGTCGCTGGCTCTCCCGTGGACATCGCTGGATCGGCATGTGTGACACCGATCCAGCGATGTCTTCACTGGTAACCAGGGTAAACATCGGGTAACTAAGCGCAGGGCTGCGCTTAGTAACCCGATGTTTACCCTGGTTACCAGCGTAAAAGTAAAAAAAAAAAAAACACTACATACTTACCTTCCGCTGTCTGTCCCTGGCAATCAGCTTCTCTGCACTCCTCTGCTCTCACTGTGAGCACAGCGGCCGGAAAGCAGAGCGGTGACGTCACCGCTGTGCTTTCCGGCTGACCGACGCTCACAGTGAGAGCAGAGGAGTGCAGAGAAGCTGAGCGCCGGGGACAGACAGCGGTAGGTAAGTATGAAGTGTTTGTTTTTTTTTACTTTTACGCTGGTAACCAGGGTAAACATCGGGTTACTAAGCGCGGCCCTGTGCTTAGTAACCCGATGTTTACCCTGGTTACCGGGGACCTCGGGATCGTTGGTCGCTGGAGAGCTGTCTGTGTGACAGCTCTCCAGCGACCAAACAGCGACGCAGCGATCGACATCGTTGTCGGTATCGCTGCAGCGTCGCTTAGTGTGACGGTACCTTTATACTCCTTTTTTTTTAATCATCCTTTATGTCTCAATATTGTAGTTATGGCGCCCCCTGCTGTTCTTTTGAGTTCCGTGCAGAATGTCCATCTAATGGGTCTTACATTGGTGATGGGCTATTCTGTTTCTTATTTACAATAGCAGGGATAACTCGACCTCCTGTGTTCAAGTGGGTCTGAGCACGTGCGACCGCCGACACCGGACACATTAGGTGGACGGCTTCAGAGGCAATCCAGAGAACAGAAGGGGGCGCCATAGCACATGTAAGGAATGAATGTCTCCATTCTGCTAGCCTTAGATATGTCCTTTAAGAACAAGTATTCCTGCACGTAGGTTTAGCTATGGCAAGGGCAGAGGGATCTGTTTCACCCGAGAACTAGAAGCGCTGTGCGATAGATTCCTATAATACATTGGCGGCTTTATCTAATTATTCCGACCCAACGGCTTTAATCTCTTCTTCAGGTCCTCATAGTCCTGCCGTTCCGTGAATCTGCCCTGCGAGTGGTGCAGCTGTTAATCAGCCTCCTGGAGGGGTCCGGCGAAAAGATAGAAGTGAGCAACAAGAAGAGATTCAAGAAAGAGTTTAGCTCTGACCCCGGAGATAGACCTCCCAATCTGAAAAGGCCCGAGGACTATGAAGCCATATTCGCTGGGAACATCGATGATCACTTTAGGATAGGTAAGATTGGGGGCGATGGCCACTGGTATAAGGGCTATTGCCCATTGTAGGGCCAGGGGGTGAGCACAGGTGGCCTTCATCGGGGCCCGAGCTGCCATCACAGCTCATCCGCCCCCCTAGATTGGGTGGCAAGGGGTTCCGCTAAAGAGTGATGGACCCTCTTCTGGTGTTGACAGTGGCATCGATGGGGTTAAATGGATGGGATTGATGTTCTTGATGATAATCCTGGCTTTTGCCATAGGAGCTCGGCAGCCTGTAACACCTGGCTTCTGCTGTGAGCAGCAGATATACATGAACGGCATGCTGCACGTCGAGGTGCATCATGTATGTGCCGCAGTTTTTCTGCACAGTGCTGGCTGCAGAATGAGTTAACTGAGTGTCTTGTCAGTGAGCTTAGAAAAAGATATTTTTTGGGGAAAAAAACACTCAGGCGGAATGATCTCGCTGTCTGCAGACACCAATATGCAGGAAACAAAAGGAAAAAAAAAATTGTGCAACACTTTTAATGAAATCCAATTTGCAAAAAATATATATTTTCCCGACCTCATCGCAGAGAGAGAAAATCCACCCTACCCAGTACCCACTCACCCACCAGGATAATTGCCATGCCGTGAACAGTGGCCCTAATACTTGCACCCGAAAAGGGGTAAATGGGGTGTGAGCGTCTTTTTGGACCAGGACTGATGCCATCACAGGGTCCTCTGCCTCAATATCAGCAGAAGACTAAATGTCATAGTTTCCTTTTCACAGGAGTGTCCGTCATGCAGAAGAGCATGAGGCTGTATTCTCCTTTCTACTCGTCTGACATCATCATCGCTTCTCCCCTGGGGCTGCGGACCATCATCGGCACCGAAGGCGAGAAAAAGAGGGATTTTGATTTTCTTTCTTCTATAGAGATTCTCGTCCTGGATCAGACTGACATCTACCTGATGCAAAACTGGGAGCACGTGCTGGTAAGGGCGCAACATTTTACATTTTCCTAATTTCTAGTTGAATCCACCTAATGGATGATTATAATCTACTATATAATTGTCTAAGGGTCACTTCCGTCTTTCTGTCTGTCCTTCTGTCTGTCACGGATATTCATTGGTCGCGGCCTCTGTCTGTCATGGAATACAAGTCGCTGATTGGTCGTGGCAAAACGCCCACGACCATTGCCACAACCATTGCCACGACCGAGGCCTATGCAGCCTCAATAGTAAAAAGATCTAATGTTAAAAATAATTTAAAAAAAATAAAAAATCATCATATACTCCCATTCCGGCGCCTTTCCTGCTCCTCGCAACGCTCCGGTGACCGATCCATGCAAGCAGCAGGTTCCAGTGCTAAGGATGGTATGCGACAAGGACCTGCCATGATGTCATGGTCATGTGACCGCGATGTCATCACAGGTCCTGCGCCCATACCAACCCTGGGACCGGAAACTGCCGCATGCACCATACACAGGGCCAGAACTTCAACGGAGGGTGAGTATATGTTTATTTTTTATTTTAAGTCTGTATACTACATTGCTCTGTGCTGTATACTCTGTCGCTGTGCAATATACTACGTGGCTGGGCAATATACTACGTGGCTGGGCAATATACTACGTGGCTGGGCAATATACTACGTGGCTGGGCAATATACTACGTGACTGGGCAATATACTACGTGGCTGGGCAATATACTACGTGGCTGGGCAATATACTACGTGGCTGGGCAATATACTACGTGGCTGGGCAATATACTACGTGACTGGGCAATATACTACTTGGCTGGGCAATATACTACGTGGCTGGGCAATATACTACGTGGCTGGGCAATATACTACGTCGCTGGGCAATATACTACGTGACTGGGCAATATACTACTTGGCTGGGCAATATACTACGTGGCTGGGCAATATACTACGTGACTGGGCAATATACTACGTGGCTGGGCAATATACTACGTGGCTGGGCAATATACTACGTGGCTGGGCAATATACTACGTGGCTGGGCAATATACCTCGTGGCTGGGCAATATACCTCGTGGCTGGGCAATGTACTACGTGGCTGGGCAATGTACTACGTGGCTGGGCAATGTACTACGTGGCTGGGCAATGTACTACGTGGCTGTGCAATATACTACGTGCCTGGGCAATGTACTACGTGCCTGGGCAATGTACTACGTGCCTGGGCAATATACTACGTGGCTGGGCAATATACTACGTGGCTGGGCAATATACTACGTGGCTGGGCAATATACCTCGTGGCTGGGCAATGTACTACGTGGCTGGGCAATGTACTACGTGGCTGGGCAATGTACTACGTGGCTGGGCAATGTACTACGTGGCTGTGCAATATACCTCGTGGCTGGGCAATGTACTACGTGGCTGGGCAATGTACTACGTGGCTGGGCAATGTACTACGTGGCTGGGCAATGTACTACGTGGCTGGGCAATGTACTACGTGGCTGTGCAATATACTACGTGGCTGGGCAATATACTACGTGACTGGGCAATATACTATGTGTACATGCATATTCTAGAATACCCGATGCGTTAGAATCGGGCCACCATCTAGTATTATAATACCGTAGTTATTTGGGGAATTTTACTTTTTGGCTAAAAATTAAATTTAGCAAATGGTTTTCATTTGATAAAAAAAAAAAAAAAAAAAAAAAGCACCGTACTATTCTTCTGTACTTTTTATTGTTGCCTGGTCTGTTTTCTGGCTGCAGAATGATTTAACTGAGAATCCATCAGTGAGCTCGTTCACATTGAATGACGGGAGAGTTTGTAGCTCTTTTATCTGTTTTTTTTTTTTTTTTTTTTTCTTACCTCCACTCAACTCATTCATGATCTTGGATCACATCAAAGTCGAAACATAGCCGGTAAAACTCAAACGGTGCAACATTTTTAATGAGATCAATTTTGCAAAAATTATTCTTAGCCCAAAATACTTGCATTTAAGTTAAAAAAAAAAAAAAAAAAAATTCCAAAGTTGGATAACCCCTTTAGTAATTACTTAACCCCTTCTTTTTTGGCTCTTACATTCCAAGAGTGATAACTTTTTTTTCGTTGTCCCGCTAAGTGACCTGGAGCAGCGATCATTTGATCTAAAAAGCATTAATATTTGACCGTATTACTCTATGGCCGGATATGTGACCTGTTTTGCTCCTCTTCTTTCAGCACCTGATGTCTCATCTGAACCTCCAGCCCTCGGACTCCCACGGCGTGGACTTCTCTCGTGTTCGCATGTGGAACCTCAGTAACTGGGCCAAGTACTATCGGCAGACCCTGCTGTTTAGTGCCCTGCAGGACCCCCAGATAAACTCAGTGTTTAATAAGCACTGCTGTAATTACAACGGACAGGTAGGTGCAGTGAGCATAGCCCCCCCCAGGATAAAAATGATTTAATTTGTGAACTCGCTGATTTCTCAGGATGGGGGAAACCTTACACCTTTCTGCTTTTCGCTCTTTCCTATCCAGGCGGCTGTGAGAAACATGGCTACGTCGGGCTCCATAAGTCACGTCATGGTGCAGCTTCCCCACGTCTTCCAGCGCCTGGAGGCAGACGACGTGCTCTCCGTCATTGATGCCCGGTAAGGCACTGATGGAGGAATTTGACACTTTTATGCAGTTGCCTTTATAGGGAGAAAGTCAAAAATTATTAGGGATTTTAGTTGTTTCCACAAATCGGATGACACAAGTAGCACACTCTGATGCATCCTAGGGCGCGTGCGGGCTTAGGAGGGAAGTCCACGTCATACAGGGCAGGCGCCATCTGTGTTATACAGCCGTCACCTGCACCTGACGGCAGCAAACGAAACCGGCTCCGACCACTGCTGTAGTCTGACAGCAGCAATAAGCGGTACAATTTCGATGGAACAGCCATCCCCAGGGACACCATGGATTGCCGCCATGGCAGTCAGTAATATTCGTACTAAAACACCTATAAAGTCTTCGGACCAAACGGACACCTGGAAGAAGCGAGAGCTGCTGCTGATCTGACTTCCTCTGAATGTCACTTTTGTGTGAAGGAGATGACGGTGAAGTGGCTGCTGATCGGCTGCAGGGCTCATGTAGCACAATAATGTCAGGAGAGCCCCGGGAGACCAGGCGCCGATGTCGCTTGAACAGCACTGGCACCAGAGCTTAGTACAGGTTATCATTCTATAAAGGGGCTTCATATATGGAAATAAGACGTGTTTTGTGTAATGCGCCGCCATAGTGCTCCAGGATGAGGTCCGCTGTATTAAGGCTGTGGCAGACGGTCGGGAAATACGGTCCGACCGCAGACGAACCGCGGGGATATGTGAAGCTGTGGAGTTCGGGTCAGGATTCCCGCGGCCCGTCCATGCGCTGTGCTCCCCTCTTGGACCTTATTTCTCAGACGTCTCTTAATGTCGGCCTCCGGTTCTCAGTCGTCTTTTAAAGCGTTTTGATTCTTTTTTAGATTTAAGTTTTTCACTGACAAGATCCTGCCTCAGTATCGAGACGCCATCATGTCGCACACCCTCCTCTACATCCCCTCCTACTTCGATTACGTGCGCCTCCGAAATTACTTCAAAAAGGAAGAGCTGAATTTCACCCACATCTGCGAGTATACGGACAAGTCTGGGATCTCCAGGGCACGGCAGCACTTTCTGAAAGGGGAGAGACAGTTCCTTCTGGTCACCGAGAGGTTCCACTTCTATAAGAGGTGAGGATATTGGAGCTTTGTTTGTGAAGGGGGTCTCCCCGGGGGGCTCATTAGTGCGCCTCGTTACTGCCGCAGCCCAGGTGTCGCACCATGCCGTATTGGTCGCCCATTGCTCCCTGAAGCAGAGACTCCCTCTAGAAATGACACTGATACCTTGTATATATGCGGCCAAAAAGACGAGAGCGACTATTTATGACTTCATTTTCACATTTTTGCAAGGATCCAAATGTGCAGAGGAGTCAATCGGTTCACAGCAAAAGGGAATTTGTTACAAGTTTTTCATATTTTTAATTTTTTATTTTTTTGTGGTTTGATCTGCAAAGTAGCGACCAGCTGCCATTTTCCTGGATTCCTAATAGGCACGCAAAGTGGTTTAAAAGAGTAAATGATCATACTTTCCCCCTCACCTGTCCTTTCATCACAGCTCACTGCCCGATCATCCGCTGACTCCTTCGGTCCAGATCTTCTGGTTATACCTCTCATGGCGCACAATGATCATCGATGACGCCTGTCCACTTTTGAAAATGAAAATCTGCAACACGTCTGACCCTTTATGTGATTTTGTCACCAGATTCTGAAATATAAGCTGCATACACTACATCGTAGATCTTTATAGACTTGATGAAGCTGGTGTACTTGCTCCAAAATGGCTGCATAATCTTTTTTTTTTTTTTTTTTTAAACGTTTTCCCTGAAATTAGCATTATGCATCAAGCTTTAGCTGAATTTTGTCAAAATTCTGATTTTAATGAGGCAGAAAAACCTGGTTTCCAAAGTAAGTACACCAGCCTCACCAGGGTGACAAGATCTATTTAATATAGTGCATGCATGTTTGTTAGAAATCATGTTTGTTCTCAAGAACAGAGAGGAATTTTTAATTCTATTGTTTGTCGCTCTTCGTCTAGGTTACCAGCCACCGCTGAGGTTTATCAGAGGTGGCTGGTCTTCTTGGGCTGTAAGTCATTTTGTGTAGTGACCGTGCGCGTCTCTGATGCTTGAGAGGCAAAAGTGCTGCTTCTTGCAGCAATGGAGAGTGCACAACTCTGCCCAGCAGTGGCGCCGCCGTGCTGCCGGTGTGAACTGTCAATCATTGGAGGCTCACCCTCTTTACCCCCAAAAATCTGGAAGTCGGGAAGCGGAGGAGCCGTTCACTGCTGAAGGCAGAAGTTGATTAAACCCCTTTAACTAGCGCTATCTCCCCCTCATTCTGAGGATCGGTGGGGGTCCCGGTAGCTTGGGCTGTGTTTCTTTTAAGATGGATGATTTTTATAGAATCCATTAGTACTTTACTGATCGGTAATCCTCCTTCTTATGTTCTCAGGTACATGCTGAAGGGCATCCGGAACCTGATCTTCTACGAGCTGCCGACTTATCCTCACTTCTACAGCGAGGTGTGTAACATGATGACCGCATGGAACAAGGGCGAGGAAGCCACCTGGACGTGCACCGTGCTGTACTCCAAGTACGATGCGCAGAGACTGGCCACAGTGGTGGGCGCCGAGCGGACCGCCCAGATGTTACAGTCCAAGAAGAACGTGCACCTCTTTGTCACTGGGGAAAATGACTGATCCCCCCTCTAGTGATCCCCAGCCCCCAAACCAGAGAAACTTCACTGATCTAAAAGCCCATGTACAGAACTGTTTTATATCCTGTTAATAATAATATTAATAATCTTTTCTGGGCTGTGTTGTGTTTTTTTTTTTTGTTTTTTTTTATTGTTATTATTATTATTAACAGTAAGAATTAGGTTGATACATAGTTATAATGCGCTCAAAAAACTATTATGCCATGTATAATTTGGGGGCTATTTACCCCATGAAAGTGTTCATCACATTTATGGGAGTCTGTCATCGCAAAATGACTGTTCAAACCAAGCACAGACGTACAGTGTACTCTTGTCTAGGTCAAACGGATGCAAAGCATGTAGGTGTAACGACCGTATTTTGCGGATTATAAGACGCACCCCAAAATTTGGGGAGGAAAATAAAACATTTTTTTTTTATAAAGTGGTGGTACCGATTTTACGGTAGCTCACTGGGGGCATGAGGGGGGCAACGGCGGTGGAGCAGGGTTGCTGCTGGTGGTGCCAGGAATGGGGCGATGCTGTGGGCCCCGAGCTGAGCAGAGGGGGTGTCCTAGTGGTGTGAGGCTGCAGGCCCTGGGCTTTCACAGATCTCAGTCTGCACATACACCACCTCTGGTGTCTATTTTACCGAGGCTCACCGCATGAACATCAGTGGGAAGTGAGGGAACTCCGCTCACCGCCGATACTTTCTGTAAGCCCAGGGCCCGCAGCTTCGCACTGCTGGGACACCCCCTCCTCCCAGCCCTGGGCCTGCAGCATCGCCCCAATCCTGCCGCCGGCCTCTTGCAGCAGCGACCCTGTCTCTTGTGACCCAGCTCAACCCCCAGTAAAGCTACATTTGGATTATAAGACTCATTTCCTACCGAAAAATACAGTATCTTTTCCTTGATTGAGGATGAGATGGAGGGAAAACAAGGTGAGAAGGTGCACCGAGCGGCTCCGGCCACACAGTTTTGTTGGCTGTTACCATTTTTCCAAGTTTTTGTTTTTTTTTGTTCGTTTCTTTTTGCGGGGGGTGGGGGACTTTGCACCTTGGGTTTGCTGTGATTTTGTGATCATAGAAGCAGCAAATGCACCAACACCAGTGTGTGTAAACTTCCAATATGTAGAGAAGCTGAAGGCTTCCGTGTAATTTCTAAACTTTTACCACTTCCTCATAGGTGCTCGTCCCCCAATAAACAGGATATCTTATGTTGTAGAGATCCGATGTGAGAAATCTAGCATAGAAGCCATATGCAAATCAGACCGGAGGTGCACTGGGGGTGTCGGTGCACTTGGACGTTTTTCTTGCACTTTCATCCTGATTTACATATTTCTTCTGCTCTAGATTTCTCATGACTGGTACATCAGATCTCTACAAAAAAGGTATCGTTTTTATTGGGAGACAAGCGCCTACAAAGCATACCAGTACTTCCAATTGCAAAAACGTTCTGACAGGTTCTCCTTTTAACACCAATCCCTTTGAGGCATTGATTTCTACATAGTATATACGTAATACATAGTTGATACATGTCATTTATCCCCCTTCTTCCCCCCCCCCAAGAAAGGGTTATTTGGTATACAGTCCACTAATAATAATAATTTCTAACATTTGGATAGCATTGAATTGTTTTTAGAAGCTGAAATTGCTGAAACTGTCCAGTCCAGGTCTATTGTGTAGAAGCTGTTCTTTTTAAGTCCTGCCACCAGGTGGCAGACTGAGATCTCAACACTTGCAAAATACATTTGGTAGTAATCCACCAATAAAAACTGTAAATGTTTTATATATATATATATATATATATATATATATACACTGCTCAAAAAAAATAAAGAAAACACTAAAATCCCACATCCTGGATATCTCTGAATGACATATTCCAGTTGTAAATCTTTATTAATTACATAGTGGAATGTGTTGAGAACAGTAAAACCTAAAAATGATCAACGTAAATCACAACTAATATCCCACGGATGGCTGGAGTTGGAATGATGCTCAAAATCAAAGTGGAAAATGAAATTACAGGCTGATCCAACTTCAGTGGAAATGCCTCAAGACAAGGAAATGATGCTCAGTAGTGTGTGTGGCCTCCACGTGCCTGTATAACCAGGCAACCTCCACATGTACTTAGGCTGGATAGTAGCTGTAAGTTATTCAGTTGAGGCGATGAAAACTAAGTCTCTGAGCACTAAAAAATACTCCGAGGCCACCCGAGCAACGAGTACACTCATCACTAGTACTGATATGTGGTCCCCACCTGCAGAACCGCTCCTTTTATTGAGGGTGTCTTGATAATTTCCATATGTTGTCTATTCCATTTGCACGACAGCATGTGACATTTATTGTCAATCAGTGTTGCTTCCTAAGTGGACAGTTTGATTTCACAGAACTTTGATTTACTTGGATTTATATTCTGTTGTTTAAGTGTTCCCTTTGGTTTTTTTTTGAGCAGTGTATATACTGTATGTGTGCCAATACATATTTATCATTTATTTTTATGTTATTTTAGTCAATTATTTACATTTCTTTTTCTAACTTTGTCCTTTTAGTTTTTATCCTATTGGTAAAAGTAGAGATTGTGTCACCAAAAACTGCTGAATCCTAATTTTAGGCCCATGTTCACATGTAGCAGTGAACATTTCCTACCACTTTTGAATGTAGAGGGAAACTAAATCTAAACTCGGCAATTTCTACTAAAGAAACCTTAAACTTAAAGTTTAAAATGTAGAATTTTCTGTGTGATCCTGAAATTATGCAGAGAACAGAAGGGTTAATGCGCTGATCAGTTTAATCTTTTGCATGGTGTCTGGCTGCAGACCCACCAACTTAGCTATGGGGTAGCACTTGGCTACTTCTGTCCTAGTGCCGAGGGGGGAGGCTCCTGCTGCAGCTTGTTATATTAAACTAGAGCAACATGGACAAGCCTTTTAAGGGGGGGAAGTTCTGGGATATGTTTTGTGTTTTAATGTTTCTTTAAGTGCAGCATATAAAATGATTCAAGTCAATGGTCAGCAATTGAAGAACACCGCAGGCTATATAGACTAGACCAAACTGGCTGATAACTGAGAACAATCGTGCAGCAAATATTCCTGTAAACGAGACCTGTCAGCAATGTTTCCACTACACAAGCAGAGGCAGTGCAGAAGGCAATGGGAAGCAATTGGTTGCAGCGTAATTCATCTTCCTTTTCCTCTATATGTGAATTGGAGCTCAGGATCAGGTACAGTTACAGGCCACGGCTCCTCTTCTCTCTACTCCTCTCTGCTTGATTAACAGTGAAGGCATAGTCTCTGCTGAATGCCAAAATCGTGCATGAGCCATATTTATTTTAGCCTACGCATGCGCTTCTATGTGCCGCCCAAATCCTTAGCCTTGTACTCAGTGGCATAGCTAAAGCTCACGGGTCCCTCTGCAAGATCTCTAACACTGCCTCAAACTATAGCAGGCCTTCATTAGCAATAGTCTTTTCATATAATAATAATTAATAATAATTTTTATTTATATAGCGCCAACATATTCCGCAGCACTTTACAATTAAGCGGGGACATGTACAGACAATAAATTCGGTACGAGTTAAGACAATTTAAACAGTGACATTAGGGGTGAGGTCCCTGCTCGCAAGCTCACATTCTACAAGGAAATGGGGGGACAAATAGGTGAAAAGTGTTTGTTATTTCAGGTCTGGCAATTATAATAAATAGGGATTTTCATATGAAGCTGCATGATCCGGTCATCAGCCCGTGTGTTTAAGTGCAATAGTCAAGTATCAAGTGCAGTTATCGTGTGCATGGAGGGTGTGGAGACAGATGAGTAGTAGGGTGCAGATTCAGAGTAATATTTGGAAGGAGGGAACAGGACAAAGTTAGGTTACTGAGTAGTTGATGTGGTAGGCTTGTTTGAAGAGATGGGTTTTTAAAGCGCGCTTGAATAGTTTGGGGCTAGGTATCAGCCTGATCGTCTGGGGAAGTGCATTCCAGAGAGCTGGCGCAGCACGAGAGAAGTATTGGAGATGGAGGTGCGAGGTTCGGATTACGGGGGATGTGTCATGATCCCAATGGCAGGGGATCACAAAAGGACAAGCACAAAAAACAAAACAAGCTCTAGGGTGATGGAAACTGAGCTGACCGCGATCCTGAACCTAACACACAACTAGCTGTAGCCAGGGAACGTGCCTACGATGATTCTTAGACGTCTCGCGCCAGCCGTAGGACTAACTTCCCCTATTAGAAGAAACACAGACCTCTCTTGCCTCCAGAGAAACACCCCACAGAAATAGCAGCCCCCCACATGTAATGACGGTGAAATGAGAGGAAAGCACATACGTAGTTATGAAAACAGATTCAGCAAAATGAGGCCCGCTAAAGCTAGATAGCAGAGGATACAAAAGTGAACTGCGCGGTCAGCGAAAAACCCTACAAAAAACCATCCTGAAATTACTTGAACTCATGTGCCAACTCATGGAACATGAGAAGTAATATCAGCCCACTAGAGCAACCAGCAAAAAGGAATCACATATCTGCAAGCTGGACTAAGACAAAAATTAAGCAAAACGTGGAACAGGAAAATCAAAAACTTAGCTTGTCCTGAAGATTACAGAAGCGGGAAGCAGAGGTAACAAGACACACTGATTACATTGATAGCCGGCGAGGAAATGACAAGAAAGCCAGGTTAAATAGGAAACTCCCATATCCTGATAGAACAGGTGGACACCAGAGACCGCAGAAAACACAAGTCACCCAGTACCATCTGTAACCACCAGAGGGAGCCCAAAAATAGAATCCACAACAGTACCCCCCCTTGAGGAGGGGTCACCGAACCCTCACGAGAACCACCAGGGCGACCAGGATGAGCCCTATGAAATGCACGGACCAAATCAGCAGCATGAACATCAGAGGCAACCACCCAAGAATTATCCTCCTGACCATAACCCTTCCACTTGACCAAATATTGGAGTTTCCGTCTGGAAACACGAGAATCCAAGATCTTCTCCACAACATACTCCAATTCTCCCTCCACCAGCACCGGAGCAGGAGGTTCAAGCGAAGGAACAACAGGTACCTCATACCTCCGCAACAACGACCGATGGAACACATTATGAATAGCAAACGATGCCGGGAGATCCAAACGAAACGACACAGGGTTAAGAATTTCCAAGATCCTATAGGGACCGATGAACCGAGGCTTGAACTTAGGAGAAGAGACCTTCATAGGAACAAAACGAGAAGACAACCACACCAAGTCCCCAACATGAAGTCGAGGACCCACGCGGCGACGGCGATTAGCAAACTGCTGAGCCCTCTCCTGGGACAACTTCAAATTGTCCACCACATGACTCCAAATCTGATGCAACCTATCCACCACCATGTCCACTCCAGGACAATCAGAAGGCTCCACATGACCAGAGGAAAAACGAGGATGAAACCCCGAATTACAAAAGAAAGGAGAAACCAAGGTAGCAGAACTAGCCCGATTATTAAGGGCAAATTCGGCAAGCGGCAAAAAGGTAACCCAGTCATCTTGATCAGCAGAAATAAAACACCTTAAATAAGTTTCCAAGGTCTGATTAGTTCGTTCCGTCTGGCCATTCGTCTGAGGATGGAATGCAGACGAAAAGGACAAATCAATGCCCATCTTAGCACAGAACGTCCGCCAAAATCTAGACACAAACTGGGATCCCCTGTCAGAAACGATGTTCTCCGGAATCCCATGCAAACGAACCACGTTCTGAAAAAACAGAGGGACCAACTCAGAGGAGGAAGGTAACTTAGGCAAGGGTACCAGATGAACCATCTTAGAAAAGCGGTCACACACAACCCAGATGACGGACATTTTTTGAGAGACAGGGAGATCCGAAATAAAGTCCATGGAAATGTGCGTCCAAGGCCTCTTCGGGATAGGCAAAGGTGACAACAATCCACTGGCCCGAGAACAGCAAGGCTTAGCCCGAGCGCAAACTTCACAAGACTGCACAAAAGAACGCACATCCCTCGACAAGGAAGGCCACCAAAAAGACCTGGCCACCAAGTCTCTAGTACCAAATATTCCAGGATGACCTGCCAACACAGAAGAATGGACCTCGGAGATGACTCTACTGGTCCAATTATCCGGAACAAACAGTCTTTCCGGCGGACAACGATCAGGTTTATCCGCCTGAAACTCCTGCAAAGCACGTCGCAAGTCTGGGGAGACAGCCGACAAAATCACCCCATCCCTAAGGATACCAATGGGCTCAGAATTTCCAGGGGAGTCAGGCACAAAACTCCTAGAAAGAGCATCCGCCTTCACATTCTTTGAACCTGGCAGGCATGAAACCACAAAATCGAAACGGGAGAAAAACAGTGACCAACGAGCCTGTCTAGGATTCAGACGCTTGGCAGACTCAAGGTAAATCAGATTTTTGTGATCAGTCAAGACCACCACACGATGTCTAGCACCCTCAAGCCAATGACGCCACTCCTCAAATGCCCACTTCATGGCCAAAAGCTCCCGATTACCAACATCATAATTCCGCTCAGTGGGCGAAAACTTTCTAGAAAAGAACGCACATGGCTTCATCACTGAGCAATCGGAGCTTCTCTGCGACAAAACCGCCCCCGCTCCAATCTCGGAAGCATCAACCTCAACCTGAAAAGGAAGCGAAACATCTGGCTGACGCAACACAGGAGCAGAAGAAAACCGGCGCTTAAGTTCCTGAAAGGCCTCCACAGCCGCAGGAGACCAATCAGCAACATCAGCACCCTTCTTAGGCTACGTTCACATTAGCGTCGCGTCGCTATTGCGTCGGCGACGCAGCGGCGACGCGCCCCTATGTTTAACATAGGGGACGCGTGCGTCTTTTTGCACGCGTTTTCCGACACGTGCGTCGTTTTAGACGCTAGCGTCGGACGCAAGAAAACGCTACAAGTTGCATTTTTCTTGCGTCCGATTTCGTCAAAAAACGACGCACGCGTTTTTGCGCGCGTTTGCGCGCGTTTTTCCGTGCGTCGCGCGTTGCGTCGCCGACGCAGGGCGGCACAACGCTAGTGTGAACGTAGCCTTAGTCAAATCCGTCAAAGGCTTAACAACACTAGAAAAATTAGTTATGAAACGACGATAAAAATTAGCAAAGCCCAAGAACTTCTGTAGACGCTTAAGAGATGTAGGCTGCGTCCAGTCACAAATAGCCTGAACCTTGACGGGATCCATCTCAATAGTAGAAGGGGAAAAAATATACCCCAAAAAAGAAATCTTCTGGACTCCAAAGAGACACTTTGAACCTTTTACAAACAAAGAATTGGCCCGCAGGACCTGAAACTCCTTCCTGACCTGCTGAACATGGGACTCCCAGTCATCATCAAAAAAAACAAAACATCATCCAAATACACAATCATAAATTTATCCAGATATTCACGGAAAATATCGTGCATAAAGGACTGGAAGACAGAAGGAGCATTAGAAAGTCCAAAAGGCATCACCAAATACTCAAAATGGCCCTCAGGCGTATTAAATGCGGTTTTCCACTCATCACCCTGCTTTATCCGCACAAGATTATACGCACCCCGAAGATCAATCTTAGTGAACCATTTAGCCCCCTTAATGCGAGCGAACAAATCAGTCAACAATGGCAAAGGATACTGATATTTGACTGTAATCTTATTCAAAAGACGGTAATCTATACAAGGCCTCAAGGAACCATCTTTTTTGGCCACGAAAAAAAAACCTGCTCCCAAAGGGGACGAAGATGGACGGATATGTCCCTTTTCCAAGGACTCCTTAACATAATCCCGCATAGCAGTATGCTCTGGCACTGACAGATTGAACAAACGTCCTTTAGGAAATTTACTGCCAGGAATCAAATCTATAGCACAATCGCAATCCCTGTGAGGAGGAAGCGAATTGAGCTTAGGCTCCTCAAAAACATCCCGATAATCAGACAAAAATACAGGAACCTCAGAAGGAGTAGATGAAGCGATAGAAATCGGAGGTGCATCATCATGAACCCCCTGACATCCCCAGCTTAACACAGACATCGTTTTCCAGTCCAAGACTGGGTTATGAGTTTGTAACCATGGCAGACCAAGCACTAAAACATCATGTAAATTATACAGTACCAGGAAGCGAATCACATCCTGATGAACGGGAGTCATACGCATGGTCACTTGTGTCCAGTACTGAGGTTTGTTCATAGCCAAAGGTGTAGAGTCAATTCCTTTCAAAGGAATAGGGACTTCCAGAGGCTCCAGACTAAACCCACAGCGGTTGGCAAATGACCAATCCATGAGACTCAGGGCAGCGCCTGAATCCACATAGGCATCGACGGAAATGGCTGATAATGAACAAATCAGAGTCACAGACAGAATGAACTTAGACTGTAAAGTACTAATGGCAACAGACTTATCAACCTTTTTTGTGCGTTTAGAGCATGCTGATATAACATGAGCTGAATCACCACAATAAAAACACAACCCATTTTTCCGCCTATAGTTTTGCCGTTCACTTCTGGACTGAATTCTATCACATTGCATTGTCTCAGGTGCCTGTTCAGAAGACACCGCCAAATGGTGCACAGGTTTGCGCTCCCGTAAACGCCGATCAATCTGAATAGCCATAGTCATAGACTCATTCAGACCTGTAGGCGCAGGGAACCCCACCATAACATCTTTAATGGCCTCAGAAAGGCCATCTCTGAATCTTGCAGCCAGGGCGCACTCATTCCACTGAGTAAGCACCGACCATTTCCGAAATTTCTGACAATATATTTCTGCTTCATCTTGCCCCTGAGAGAGAGCCAATAAAGCTTTTTCAGCCTGAATCTCTAGGTTAGGTTCCTCATAGAGCAAACCCAATGCCAGAAAAAACGCATCCACATTGAGCAACGCAGGATCCCCTGGTGCCAATGCAAATGCCCAATTCTGAAGGTCACCCCGCAGGAAAGATATAACAATTTTGACTTGCTGAGCAGGGTCTCCAGAGGAGCGAGATTTTAAAGAAAGAAACAACTTGCAATTGTTCCTAAAATTCAGAAAACTAGATCTATCTCCAGAAAAAAACTCTGGGATAGGAATTCTAGGTTCAGACATAGGAGCATGTACAACAAAATCTTGTATATTTTGAACCTTAGCAGCAAGATTATTCAGGCTGGAAGCCAAACTCTGGACGTCCATGATAAACAGCTGAGGTCAGAGCCATTCAGGGATTAAGAGGAGGTAAGACGCAGCCAGGCTGCAATTAAGGCTAGGCAGCAAACTCTGAGGGAGAAAAAAAAAAAAAAAAAAAACTTCCTCAGACTACTTTTCCTCCTACTTCAGCCAATACGATTACCACTTTTTGGCCGGCTATACTGTCATGATCCCAATGGCAGGGGGTCAAAAAAGGACAAGCACAAAAAACAAAACAAGCTCTAGGGTGATGGAAACTGAGCTGACCGCGATCCTGAACCTAACACACAACTAGCTGTAGCCGGGGAACGTGCCTACGATGATTCCTAGACGTCTCGCGCCAGCCGAAGGACTAACTTCCCCTATTAGAAGAAACACAGACCTCTCTTACCTCCAGAGAAACACCCACAGAAATAGCAGCCCCCCACATGTAATGACGGTGAAATGAGAGGAAAGCACATACGTAGTTATGAAAACAGATTCAGCAAAATGAGGCCCACTAAAGCTAGATAGCAGAGGATACAAAAGTGAACTGCGCGGTCAGCGAAAAACCCTACAAAAAACCATCCTGAAATTACTTGAACTCATGTGCCAACTCATGGAACATGAGAAGTAATATCAGCCCACTAGAGCAACCAGCAAAAAGGAATCACATATCTGCAAGCTGGACTAAGACAAAAATTAAGCAAAACGTGGAACAGGAAAATCAAAAACTTAGCTTGTCCTGAAGATTACAGAAGCGGGAAGCAGAGGTAACAAGACACACTGATTACATTGATAGCCGGTGAGGAAATGACAAGAAAGCCAGGTTAAATAGGAAACTCCCATATCCTGATAGAACAGGTGGACACCAGAGACCGCAGAAAACACAAGTCACCCAGTACCATCTGTAACCACCAGAGGGAGCCCAAAAACAGAATCCACAACAGGGATGTTAGTCTTAGGTCATTTGTAGAACGGAGGGCACGTGTAGGGCGATAGATGGAGATGAGAGAGGAGATATAAGGCGGTGCAGAACTGTGGAGAGCTTTGTGGGTGAGAGAGATGAGTGTATACTGGACCCTGTAGCGAATGGGTAGCCAGTGTAATGACTGGCACAAGATGGAGGCATCGGGGAAGCGTCTGGACAGAAATATGACCCTGGCTGCCGCATTCAAGATGGATTGGAGAGGAGAAAGTTTGGAAAGAGGTAGACCGATCAGAAGAGAGCTGCAGTAGTCCAGACGACTAATATGGGCCAATTGACCTTTTGGTCCTCCTTCCTGGGCTCCAGGGTCCGATTTAGATTGCAAACCCTGTACTTATTGCCACTAATCACTGATAAAAAAATAGGTTGGGTTGCATGCAAGATTTTGGCTGCGAGCAGAGGCGGCGTGATGCAGCAGAGACTCTTCACTGTCAATCAAGCAGCAGAGGGCGGGAAGAAGCGGAGCCATAGCCTGCACGTGTACCGATACTCCCACCAGTGCATATGGATAAAAACATGAATTTTGCTGCAAAGGATCATGATGAGCGCAAGTGCTCATTACTTGAGTTTGCCTAGAGTGCTCGAGACGAGTGACCTTGTCAAGTCCCAGTGGCTGCATGTTTTGCTGCTGTTACAGGCACAAAACGTGGGGATTGCCCATGTTTGTCAGTCAATGCAGCTGCAGGGACTCGAACATGTCACTTGTCTCGAGCACCCCCGCGATACTTGGTGCATACCTGAGCACCCTGGGGAAACTCGAGTAATGATCACGATTGCAAAAGGTATCATTGCAATTGTTGCATGCGGCCCTATCCTAGCACAAATTTTTCTCATCGGTTCCCTTTAAGAACAATCAATGGCATATTAATATTCCTCTAATAATACCCTGGTACACTCTGAGGATCAGCGCCTATTCTTAAGGATAAGAATCACTCACAATAAGACATATCGCCCTCCTCGTGGATATCACACTCAGCCTTCGGATGCGAGGATCTCATTTTGTTCAGCTTCCCTGCCATTATAATCCAGCAGCCCGCAGAGAAGTACAATGGGCAGCAGCGAGGAACATTTAATTCCGGGGCCGGATGGCGCTAACTAGTGTTTTGAATCGGCCTTTGCGCGGTCCGCCGTGGGTTAGTGATTGGTTGCTAAGCTATGGTGAAATCGCCTGCGGCGAGCCGCTCGGAGAAGGTGTAGGTTAAAGTCTCCAGCATGGAATCAAAATACCCAGCACAATAGGCAGGAACAGTGGAAGTGCAGAAAAGACTGTGTGATTGCGGCGTAATTGGCTTTATTGTCATCCATTGAGAAGGGTGTACGGATTGTTTAATTGAATTTGATTGCAGGGGAAACTAAAGGGAAAGAAAGAAACAGCTGGAGGCCAGGTTTATACTATCCCGTCCTAAAAGGAAATGTACAACTGCGAGGTAAACATTCCGTACAAGCGCGGCTTTCTTCTATACACTTGTCCCACCCCTCCCCCATATCCTGAATTATGAATCATGGCTGCATTGTATTTTATTCTGAATACAAAATCATAACCTTCTCCTATCACATCCATTCACCGCCAACCAAGACGAAGCGGGTCGAGGCTGGGAAGAAAGACGCCTTTGAAATACGCTTCAGATTCCTACTTCATAGAGTCTTGAGATGTGAGGACGTCAATCATCCGTGAGCCGGCGAGCAGTGACTGGCAGCTCTGCAGATCTATAGTACTCGATGGCTTTGTGTTTGTGACTCTGTGCGGTTATGCAGACAGTTGTATGTGTGGTTTTCTGATAATCTATTACTTGTAGCTCCTTTTTTTTTTCTTCTTTTCTGTCCGGAAGCGGCGCCATCCATGCCCATAAGCTATGTCTTGAGTTGGATCCAGTTGGATGAACACGTCGGTGGGCTGCGCTGCTGGAGTGAATCAGTTCTTCAGAAATGATGATGAAAAGGCTTTTTATTCACAACGCGTTTCAATGCCGTAACGGCGATTTTTTTTTTCAAGTGAAAAAAAAAACAAATGTCACTATGTGTGTCTGCATCCAGTAGGCGTACTCACCCTGCCGGCACCATTATAGTCTGTGGCCCCGTCAGCGCATACGTCCAAACCACGTTTTGCTGGGGGTTCGGACGCAAGCTCCGATGGGACTGGCATGTGAAAGCCCCCTTATGCTGCCAGCAGAGACAACTTTGCCTCTGTGGCATCGGAAAAGGGCAGGGGTTTACCACCCCAAACTAAAATGAAGTCTGGTGCCACGTAGAAAAATCCCCTAAGGTGCAGGCTGCATTGTTAAATTTAGACCGGGACTACACAGTCATTTTGTCCACGACGACAGAGACAAAATCTCCCACATTGCGCCTCTGAATGCAAATGTTCACCACACCATTAATACAGTATATAGTTAGCCCACCATTCAAAATACACAGTGATAATCCAGCACCGTGCCCCCGATTAACTATAAATAGCCACTTTCACCGATCAATAAAAATATAAATTAGCCACTGTACCCCCAATTCATTATTGGCATAAGGCATTGAAGGGTTAATGCACACCAACACTCCATTCATTCTTTATGGAGATCGCAAACAGCTTTATACTTTTTTTTTAATCACATTAGTATCATACTGGTGGCGATTTGTGGGTTAAAACCCTTTTAAAGATTTTCTTTAGCACCAATTGCAAAGTTGCTTCATCTTACAGACATTAAAGGGGTTTGCCCAGCCTTACGCTACAAGTCTGCAGTCACTATATATGTGCTGCGAGGAATCTTCGATGCCGTCTCTTTGACCACATGTATGTGATTTGCGTATTTCCGGCCACAGTCCAACTAGACGTGGTACAGTTGCATTTTAGTTGGCAGGTGACCGCATGCATGCAAATCAAATACTTGCAGACAGATGCCTGTCGCTCGAGAATCTTCATAGCACTGAGTGCAACTGACTGCAGACTTGTAGCCTAAGGCAGGGCAACCCCTTTAGGCACGTTTCACACATCAGTGGCTCCGGTACGTGGGGTGACAGTTTCCTCACGTACCGGAGACACTGACTCACGTAGACACATTGAAATCAATGTGTCTCTGCACATGTCATCGTGTTTTCACGGACCGTGTATCCGTGTGCAAAACACGGAGACATGTCAGTGTTTGTGGGAACGCACGGATCACACGGACCCATTAAAGTCAATGGGTCCGTGTAAAACACGTACCGCACACGGACGCTGTCCGTGTGCAGTCTGTGTGCCGTGCAGGACACAGTGCTACAGCAAGCGCTGTCCCCCCAGTGTGGTGCTGAAGCCGCCATTCCTATCTTCTCTCCAGCAGCGTTCGCTGGAGAGAAGATATGAAAAATCCTTTTTTTTTTTTTTTTTCGTGTTTAAAATAAAGATCCCTGTCCCCTCCCAACCCCTGTGCGCCCGCCCGCTGTTACTAAAATACTCACCCGGTTCCCTCGCAGCTTCCTCTAAGCGCCAGCTTCTCCTGTATGAGCGGTCACGTGGTGCCGCCGATTACGGTCATGAATATGCGGCTCCACCTCCCATAGGGGTGGAGCCGCATCTTCATCTCCCGCCTCGACTACTGCAACACCCTCCTCTGTGGCCTCCCCGCTAACTCTCTTGCACCACTCCAGTCTGTCCTCAACTCTGCTGCCCGGCTAATCCACCTCTCTCCTCTCTACTCCCCTGCTTCTCCCCTCTGCAAATCCCTCCACTGGCTCCCCATTCCCCAACGAATCCAGTTCAAACTACTAACACTGATTTACAAAGCCATCCACAACATGTTCCCTCCCTATATCTCTGAACTAATCTCCCAATATCTTCCCTCACGTAATCTCCGATCCTCCCAAGACCTCCTACTCTCCTCCACGCTTATTCGTTCCTCACACAACCGCCTCCAAGATTTCTCCCGAATATCCCCCATCCTCTGGAATTCCACGCCTCAACACGTCCGACTATCTGCCACCCTCGGATCCTTCAGATGGAACCTGAAAACCCATCTCTTCAAGAAAGCCTACAGCCTGCAATAACCATTCTGCTGCCTCGCCATCGCCAGAGCCGCTGCCTCGCCCCTACCTTCTGTCTCTTCCCCACTATCCCATAGAATGTAAGTCCGCAAGGACAGGGTCCTCTCCCCTCTGTACCAGTCTGTCACTGTAAACCTGCTTACTGTAATCGATATCTATAACCCTGTATGTAACTCCTTTCTCATGTACAGCACCATGGAATTAATGGTGCTATATAAATAAATAATAATAATATACTATAAATTCCTGGTAGGTGCAAGTTGTGCATCTGGGGAGCACACCTTTTGGGTGAATGGAGGTCCGGTTACCCTTATTCTGTGATTCCTGACCCCCTACATGCTTACATTAGATCAAAATCAAGAAATATGACAATGATTTGTGTGTTGTCTTTTTCATGGACGTCTATGGAAGTTACAGAAAGAGGCAAACAGACAGCACTTTCCATTACTCCCAAAGACTTTAATGGAGAGTTGTTTAGTTTTATATTATATATACAAATTAGTATCACAGCTTTAGGTCTTCCATATTGCAGTTTTGGTTATTTTTTGCATCATCCATGTACTGGTTATCTCTTAGGACTTCTGGTGATATATACATCACTTTTACGAATTCTGGTGATAGTTACCGTGCTTTTTATGAGCATGCACCAAATCTGTATTCAATACAAACACGTCTGGCACCAATGCCCTGGATGCCAGGATACGCTTTCTGAGTAGAATTTTAGATGTGAGTTTAAACAAGCAGGACTCCTTTCTCAGACCACGGAAGTCACTGCCGCCAGGAAATTGATTTTCTATCTGTCCCATCTGTCAGTTTTTGATTGATTCTGTCCATACAAATACTGCAAAGAATGAGTAAGCCCGGATTATGGTGCTCGGGGTGTGCAGGGAAGCAGGTACCGTAGACAGAAAGGCTTGAAGACATGCTAGAAAAAATAGGGGTGAATACTTCATGGATACACTAAGCACAATGTAAAAAGAATCTGTTTTTTGGAAAGTTACCTACTGTTTCAATATGTTTTTTATAATGTATTTTTACCTCTTGCTGTCCTACATTGAAAAGCACTTAAAGAAGCACTTCTCCTCCTCCTCCCATCAAAGTTTTTATCCTCTTAATATTTTGCAGTCATCATATTATATTGCACTGTGTACTTACAATTGCTCATTTTGCCCTTCTGCCCAGTTAATTCTTCTCTTTTCTCAGCTCTATGTAGAAACAGGAAGTCTCTTGTCCCTGCATTTATCATTCCCCTCTTCAACTCTTGACCCAGTTGTTTCCTCCCCGCCTACTAAGGACTTTTGCAGTGATGACTCATGCAGGGAAAATTGACCGCTAGACCTGAGCAAACACTAAAATGCTTGGATGCTTGTTACTTGAACCGGGCAATTCTTAGTGTTCAAATGCTCGTTTCAAGTAACAAGTATAATGGAAGTCAATGGGAAATCCAAGCATTTTCTGGCAGACCCTACAAAAAGGTCTGGGGGGCAGTGAAAATGTTAAAATGGATGAAAAAAGTGCTGAATGGAAGGAATACGGGGATGGGGATTGGGAAGATGCCTGGAAGCATCTCTGACTCCCAGATCACTGATGAGAACAATGGTGTCACATTTTTACTCCACTTTAAGGACTGACAATGAAACATTCAAAATCGACAAGAAATTGGAGTGTACATGAAAAAAATGTTAAGAAACATTCTTCCTGTATAATGACTTTTATATAATTCAAAATGTAAAAATAATTTTTTTAATAATAATTTAAGTAGATCAAAATTGAAATTTTTAGTAAAAAATTAGAAATGTCAGTATCATTTATGAAGAAAGGAGATACACCCTGTATTAGACATAAAGGAGGGCCTCATACACATTCTGTTCAAATTATTATGTACAGTCATGGCCAAAAGTTTTGAGAATGAGACAAATATTAATTTTTCCAAAGTCTACTGCTTCATTTTTTCTAATGGCAATTTGCATATACTCCTGAATGTCAGAGTGATCATCTTAACAGCAATTACTGTACTTGCAAAGTCAATATTTGCCCAGAAAATGAACTTTAACCCCCAAAACACATTTCAACATCATTGCAGTCCTGCCTTAAAAGGAGCAGCTAACATCGTTTTAGTGATTGATCCATTAACACAGGTGTGGGTGTTGGTGAGGACAGGGCTGGCGATCAATCAGTCATGATTAAGTAAGAATGACATCACTGGACACTTTAAAAGGAGGCTGGTGCTTGGTATCATTGTTTCTCTTCAGTTAACCATGGTTATCTCTAAAGAAACACGTGCAGCCATCATTGCACTGCACAAAAATGGCCTAACAGGGAAGAATATCGCAGCTACAAAGATTGCACCTCAGTCAACAATCTATCGCATCATCAAGAACTTCAAGGAGAGAGCTTCCATTGTTGTCAAAAAGGCTCCAGGGCGCCCAAGAAAGACCAGCAAGCGCCAGGACCGTATCTTAAAACTGTTTCAGCTGCGGGATCGGACTACCAGCAGTGCCGAGCTTGCTCAGGAATGGCAGCAGGCTGGTGGGAGTGCTTCTGCACGCACTGTGAGGCCGAGACTCTTTGAGCAAGGCCTGGTTTCAAGGAGGGCAGCAAAGAAGCCACTTCTCTCCAGAAAAAACATCAGGGACCGACTGATATTCTGCAAAAGGTACAGGAAGTGGACTGCTGAGGACTGGGGCAAAGTCATTTTCTCTGATGAATCCCCTTTTCGATTGTTTGGGACATCTGGAAAACAGCTTATTCGGAGAAGAAGAGGTGAGCGCTACCACCAGTCTTGTCTCATGCCAACTGTAAAGCATCCTGAAACCATTCATGTGTGGGGTTGCTTCTCAGCCAAGGGAATCGGCTCACTCACAGTCTTGCCTAAAAACACAGCCATGAATAAAGAATGGTACCAGAATGTCCTCCAAGAGCAACTTCTCCCAACCGTCCAAGAGCAGTTTGGCGCCCAACAATGCCTTTTTTCCAGCATGATGGAGCACCTTGCCATAAAGCAAAGGTGATAACTAAATGGCTCATGGAACAAAACATAGAGATTTTGGGTCCATGGCCTGGAAACTCCCCAAATCTTAATCCCATTGAGAACTTGTGGTCAATCATCAAGAGACGGGTGGACAAACAAAAACCAACAAATTCTGGCAAAATGCAAGCATTGATTATGCAAGAATGGACTGCTATCAGTCAGGATTTGGTCCAGAAGTTGATTGAGAGCATGCCAGGGAGAATTGCAGAGGTCTTGAAGAAGAAGGGTCAACACTGCAAATATTGACTTGCTGCATTAACTCATTCTAACTGTCAATATAACCTATTGGTACTCATAATATGATTGCAATTATATTTCTGTATGTGATATAAACATCAGACAAACACTAATAAAAACCAGAGGGCAGCAGATCATGTGAAAATATAATGTTGGTGTTATTATCAAAACTTCTGGCCACGACTGTAGTGGTACTCATAGTCTCATAAAGGTAATGCATTAAGTGCAAAGCCTTACAAAAGTTACAAGCAGGGTCAACCATATACCCTTGAAGGCACCAATTGTAGTGACTCATTCAAATATTGTGAGCAAAATATAGTTGTGGTACTCCTACACTCATAAAAGTTCTGCACAGTGCAAAGCCTTCCAAAAATTAGAAGCAGGGTCATCTATATACCCTTGAAGGCACCAACTTTAGTACCTCTTCAAATATTGTGAACAATGAATAGCTTTGGTACTCCTACAAGCATAAAAGTTATGCAAAGTGCAAAGTCTTCCAAAAACTATAAGCATGGTCATCTATACACCCTTGAATTCAACAACTGGATGGCTTCATTAAAATATTAAGAAAGTGTAGCAGGCCAATTTTGTTTTTTATTTCAAACCAACTAAATTTCACACAGGCTCTACATTATATATGACAATAGTCAATTTTTTTTTACCAAAAATATTTTGTGAACTGTACCAGGCCAAGTGTTTTTTTGGAAGTTTTTTTAGAGTTTAATATACCCGCAAAATGTAACAAGAACTGTGTTACACTGTATGGATGAATCATTGAATCCATAAACATTTTTTCAAGTTTTTTTCTTTTTATATAACACCAAATGTAACAGAACACACATAATACAGTGTGGATCAGTAATTGAAACAATACAAAAAAAAGAAAGCACGTAAAACTGTATAGGTAAGTAATTGAATCCAGACAAATTTCTCAGTGCTTTTTTGCAGTGTTATACACTGCTCAAAAAAATAAAAGGAACACTAAAATACCACATTCTATATATCACTGAATGAAACATTCCAGTTGCAAATATTCATTACATAGTTGAAAGGTGTGAGAACAATAAAACATAAAAAATAATCAATGTTAATCAAAATTAATATCCCACGGAGGTCTGGATTTGGAAACATACTGAAAATCAAAGTGGAAAATCAAATTACAGGCTGATCCAACTTCAGTGGAAATGCCTCAAGACAAGGAAATGATGTTCAGCAGTGTGTGTGGCCTCCATGTGCCTGTATGACCTCCCTACAACACCTGCCTGGGCATGCTCCTGATGAGGCGGCGGGTGTTCTCTTGAGGGATCTCCTCCAAGACCTGGATTAAAGCATCAATCAACTCCTGGACAGTTTGTGGGGTAACGTGGCATTGGTGGATGGTGCGAGAGATGATGTCCCAGATGTGCTCGAGTGTATTCAGGGGAACAGGCGGGCCAGTCCTTAGTATCAATGGATTCATCATGCAGTAACTGCTGACACACTTCAGCCACAAGAGGCCTAGCATTGTCATGCATCAAAAGGAACCCAGGGCCCACTGCACCTTCAAATGGTCTCACAAGGGGTCTGAGGATCTCATTCTGGTACCTAATGGCAGTCAGGGTACCTCTGGCGAGCACATGGAGGGCTGTGCGGCCCTCCAAAGAAATGCCTCCCCACACCATTACTGACCCACTGCCAAAGCAGTCATTTCAAGGTTCTGGAATGGCCTAGCCAGTCTCCATACCTGAACCAAAAAGAAAATCTTTGGAGGGAGCTGAAACTAAATGTTGTCCAGCGACAGCCCCAAAGCCTGAAAGATCTGGAGAAGATCTGTATGGAGGAGTGGGCCAAAATCCCTGCAGCAGTGTGTGCAAACTTGGCCAAGAAATACAGGAAAGGTCTTACCTCTTTAATAGCATTAGTCTTTTTATATAGCCAAAGGGACTTTTGGGGCCCCCTAGGCTCCAGGGCCCAGGTGCGATTACCCTTGCACCTACTGTAGTTTCACCCCTGATCATTTTACCGCAAGTATGAGAACTGCATACATGCAGTCAGATGCTAACTAGATGTGCACGGCCTCGCTCAATACAAGTGAAATTAGCAAAGCCATGACGGCCGCTCTCACTGCTAGCACCGGAGAATCCTCACAGTGTGCGCTAAGGATTCAGAAGTCTGAAGTTATATAGACTTTAACCTCAAACCCTTTATTGATCAGTATGGTGGTATTATTATAACTGTATATGATGGTAATATTTGGTTATGGTTTGTTGGTATTTATCTGTAATATTGGAATATTATTATTTTTTATATTATAATTATTTAATTTTATATAGCAATATTATTAGAAATATTGGTCTTGTAATAAATCTTGATTTCCTCCAGGCAGGGTAATATTAGTAATATTTCCCCAGCTATGGTTCGGGGGCGAGGACAGCATGGGCCTCTGATTTCATATGAAAAATTAGAGCTTTTAGTGCATAAAAATGGCCAATTTTATGTGTACCTGGCAGCCCCGTTACGGCATCTCTCTTATACCAGGTCCTAAACTGCCTTATTTACTTAACTATATACGAGTTGGCGACTCTAGGTTCAGCACCTGTTCACACTGAGTCTATGTTTGGATGTGCCGGTCAGGTTTTTGAAATGTATTCTCTAGCCTTCTGATCGTGCACTCCGCCTCCTAGCTTCAGGTGTTTTAATTACAGCAGGTCCAATACCCCTCCACAGAGAAAAAGAATTTTAGTCTAGTAAGAGGTTTTCACATGTACCCATTCAGATGGAGACGTTTATTCTCAGCGAGGTAAGGCAAGTTTAGGACCTGGTATAAGAGAGATGCCGTAACGGGGCTACCAGGTACACATAAAATTGGCCATTTTTATGCGCTAAAAGCTCTCATTTTTCATATTTCTAGTGCAGTAATGCAGTTCAAATTTTGTTTTTCAAGTTTGTATGTTCTAGCGCTGCAGTGTGCTGCCTTATTTACTTAACTATATACGAGTTGGCGACTCTAGGTTCAGCACCTGTTCACACTGAGTCTATGTTTGGATGTGCAGGTCAGGTTTTTGAAATGTATTCTATAGCCTTCTGATCGTGCACTCCGCCTCCTAGCTTCAGGTGTTTTAATTACAGCAGGTCCAATACCCCTCCACAGAGAGAGAGAATTTTAATCTAGTAAGAGGTTTTCACATGTACCCATTCAGATGGAGACGTTTATTCTCAGCGAGGTAAGGCAAGTTTAGGACCTGGTATAAGAGAGATGCCGTAACGGGGCTACCAGGTACACATAAAATTGGCCATTTTTATGCACTAAAAGCTCTCATTTTTCATATTTCTAGTGCAGTAATGCAGTTCAAATTTCGTTTTTCAAGTTTGTATGTTCTAGCACTGCAGTGTGCTGCCTTATTTACTTAACTATATACGAGTTGGCGACTCTAGGTTCAGCACCTGTTCACACTGAGTCTATGTTTGGATGTGCAGGTCAGGTTTTTGAAATGTATTCTGATTTCATATGTCAGGGCTGAATTTCAGTCCCAGTCCGTCCCTGGTGACAGACTCCACACGGAGGGCAGGTAGAGAGTGATATAACCCACACAGGGCCAGGATGAGGGGTAGGCAGGGTAGGCACCTGCTTAGAGCGCTACCTCCTGCCTACCCAAGGGGGGCGCAGGCACAGAAGTGAGCGATGTCAGTCACTGAAACAGCTCACCCCTCTATCCTGCGCACCTGGCGTCACTCCGTCCCTGGGCTCAATTGCATTCACGTCTATTAGACGTGAATACAATTGCTGTGTGTGCTGCCTGGGACAGGAGCAGAGGAACTGCATGTAGAAAAGCCGCGGAGACACCATCACGTGTTTCTCAATGCAAGGAATAAATAGCCAGGCCTTTCACCGGGAAGGAACAACCACGGGAAGGGCAGCATCCAAAATTAAAACCACCTAGGCCAAAACATGGTACCCATCCACAGACAGCTGTTTCAGGGTATTTGCCCCTCATCAGTGTGGAGTAGGAAACTGGCTATTAGGAGCAGTGCCTGGTAAATACCCCGAAACAGCTGTCTGTGGATGGATACCATGTTTTGGCATAGGTGGTTTTCCTTCCCGGTGAAATGGGGGCAGTGTTCTGGATGACTGTGTAAGGAGGTTGCTGTCCCTGCTCCTTACCTGGAACCACTTAGTCAGACAGCTGGGTTGTCGAGGGGGAAGACTTTCTGCTCTGGACACTAGGGACCATGTGACGCCGGGGGCAGGGAGGAAGAGACGGAGGTGTGGTCAGAAAAGTGCGGGAGAGCAGAGCGCACCAGAGAGAGGGGACAGCTGCACAGAGAGAGGGCAGGCTGCAGCATCGCGCTCCCCATGACAGAGTGCTCCCCGTGAGGGCACTAAGGCTGGAGTGAGAGTGGGGACTTGGAAGCCTCCATAATATGAGAAGACTCTTCCCCTGACAGTGACTCTAGTGCAGCCCTGGTGACCGCAGCCCTGGTGACCGCAGTGACAAGCAAAGATCCCTGAGTGTGATAAGTAACTGCCCAGTGTGTGTGTGACATTACTACAGAGAAGCTGCCAGGCTTACAGAGACTCCTGTGGCAGTGACTGACCAGACTGTGCTACTTCCCGGTTTCAGTTTCACTTTGAGAAGAACAGGCTGCAGAGACTTAACCCCAGAGTTTCCAGGAAACAGAGAAGAGACTTATATTTCCTGGTCTCCGCAGTATCAGTACAGAGACTGTGATTCTCAGTGAGAGACTTAACAGTGCGGAGCCCCTGATTCCTGGCTGTGCTGTAAAAGCTAAAGACTGCATCTTGTGAGTACATGAAAGCAGACTCTGCTGGTGACTGTACCCATGCTGGAATTAGGACCCTCCAGTCAGGACCTCCCTGGACTGATAAGTCACAAGAACGCTCGTTAACCCTTTTGTTCTCGCTTAACTGTTTATTGTTTGATTTACCTCATTTAACCCCCTGTTTATTCCCTGCGAGGAGAATCTTACTCCTGTTAATAAATTCCCCTCAACAGTTGGTCTGTCTGTTCCGTGGTGACATACTCAACCCTGCACTCTATTACACTTGGCGTAGTCGGCAGGATGTCACATGGTAGCGGCGGAAGGGGCAGACCAAGCAGTTGGGGGAGGCCCCAGGTCTAGCATTTCCCTGGGAGCCATGTTAGTTAACTTGCCAAAATTCTCGAGGGAGTGATGTCATGTTGTGGAGTTGGACGGAACGCATCCGAGGTATGATGCGGATGCATCCTATGACACCGGCTCTGCAGGCAGAAATAGCGGTGATGGCCCTAGAGGGGGATGCACGGGACTCTGTTATGCTCAGACCCCCCTAGGCGAGAGATACCCTGGACAAAGTATTACGTGTACTTGAGGAGACGCATGGGGACCCCACTGACGTAGGGGAGCTGCGCATGCGACTGTTCCGCCGGGTACAAAGAAAGGGGGAGACCGTGACGCAATATATGAACGCACTGCAGGAGCTTCATACTGCCATTATACGGAAGGACGGCGTAGGTGTGGGGTCAATTGATGTTGTGCTGCGGGACCAACTGGTGACAGGCTTGCGAGATGTGTTGGTGAAACAGGCCCTGCGAGAGCGCATGCGCGTAAAGTTAGATATGACTTTCTCTGAGGTTGGAAGTGAGGCACGCACGCGCGAGCAAGAGCAAGGGGTCCCAGGGAAAAAGAACAGACCTGTTGAAGCGCTGGAGTAGCGCGAAACAGCCGTCGTTTTACCTGCACACTTCTCTGTATATATGCACCCCCGAGCCGTGAAGAATATGCCCCAATAAAGTATTACCTGCTATCAAGACTGGTGAGTGCTGCCGGTTCTTTTTCCCTGGGATTCCTGTATGTTGGACTTTCTCGGCATCAGCACCCGAAGTCTTGTCTGTTCGGCTGCAATCCTTGCTTGTCGGGTCCGGTGTGCCTGCTAGCTGGCGTCCTGGAGGTGCGGTCAGCTGTATCTTGTTTGTATTACTTTAAGAGCAAGGGGTGGTAGTGCCAGTGGGACAGGTATGGAGCGGGGAGGTAACAGCCCCTAAATGGGTAGAAGACTTGAAGAAGGAGGTTAAGCGAGTCCATGAGGAAGTAGCTGAATATAAGAAGACCCCTGCTGCAGAGTACAGCCCTCCGGTGCGAGAACGAGAGACCGACCCCCACAGTGAGACTAGTGCTGCTCGGCGAAGAAGACTGCCTAGATGCTACAACTGCGGAGCACCCAGTCAAAATAAAGAGGAGGCGATGTGGACCCGAGATTCCGAGCTGAAGATAAGAAGAATCTGGGAGGAGATTGAGAGTCTGGGGAAAGTCCTTACTGCCGTTTTGGAGAC